>NC_056745.1:1298097771-1298162771 GCF_019279795.1 Protopterus annectens | reverse complement strand
ACACCTTGATGGGGAGGGGTGTTGGGAAATCAGAAGCCCATGAGCCCCCTTGTGAAATAGTAGGACTGAGGTCCCCACCCATGGGCGGTCACCACTGCACCTTCAAAGTCCTGAAGGTGGCTGTGCTGGGGGCTGAGTTGGAGATCCAGGCTAACTCTCTGGTCGTGACACATGGTCCCTGAGCTGGCATAGCAGATCTCTGACCTCCCTGCGGAACTCGCTATGCATCATGACCCGGACCTGGCGACGGGTGACAGGTTCCTGTCTGTGCCCACTCCCAGGGGGGCATGCCCCATCCCCTGAGGCAGTTCCACCTGAAGGTAGTGCAGGACCAATGGACGAGGAGGTCCCAGGTTGGGCCCCAGATTTGCTGGTGCCCAGTGCCATGGCCAACTGAGGTGGGACAGGTGGGTCCGCTGGGATCTGCATTCCTATACGTGCTATGGTGTTTATGTTTTATCAACATATGTGGGTTAGTAATAGTCAACACATTCCAGGATTAGGTATAACAGCATGCACAGATATTCCCATTAACCCAGACACCAGATATGGAACAGTTGCATAGCAAACAGAACACATGTATATATGGGGCCACAGTTGTAATAACAACAGCATGTAGGTACATTGATGGCACCATGCCACCAATGTTGTAGTATTTCAACATAGCACATGCATAGAAACAGATTTAAATAATTACCAAACAATAGGACATATGTCCCAAAATTTTACCGTGAAGTCATCACGTACCAATTGAGTTGGGTACTTAGTGTATTGTTGGGGATATGGTGGGTGGGAGAGAAAGATGCCAGTTAACAACTAGTATATTCCTGTTGTTCACATTACTTTCCTAGTCAGTGCTGTTATCTGTACCTTACAAGTATTACTACACTACCCTATTGCCTTAGTTTGGACAGTGATATGGCTGTCGACAACTATATGCATGAACTGGTTTTACCTGCAGTATATACCACTTACCTGGTATACCTGTGGGGGAATTGTTTGTTAACACTGACTATTTCTACACATGCTTTCAGATTCCAGGTTGATGTTATGCATATACCTGGCCATCTATTTTTGCATGGACTCTGGCCATGTCTTGACCACATACAGGTGAACTGGGACATATGTAGGCTGTTGCCCTCTTCAACCCTTAGTGACTTGCAACTCTCTTATACAGGATTTCCTAGACAGCTAGATTATATAGCACAGTGTGGGTGACAGTAATGAGTAATACCTTATTATTCAGAGCAACTGCAACACTAACAATGCCATACAATACCAAAGTAAACAGTACCAGTACAGGGTATCACTTTTATTTCTGGGCATAGTGTTCATATCTGATGGGCCTGTGGGAGCAATGTTTGTTAGCACTACCTGAATGTTGCCACACAAAGTACCAGATTTCACATTAGTATTATGCACTTACATCTCACTCTGTTACTGTACACACTCTGGCCACAGCTTGACAACATGGGGGTGTAGATGGGACATACTTGGCTTATTACACTCATAACAGTTTTGGGAGTTGCTAGAGTGACAGCTTTGTTCTTATAGATGTGTGATAATCAGTTGTATTTCTTGTTTGCAGCCTATACATCTGGGATCATCCCACTGATTTCCCAGGGGGACACAGTGACAGGCAGGAGATATGGGCCAATTTACTGGACATTCTGGACATATCTGTACAGTTGTGGGATATGATTCTGTATGCAGACTACTACCACTTCCAGGATTTGACCATGGCTGTGTGTGCTAAAAACACAACAGTTCACGTCTCAGTTGCATGTGCTATTTGGATTTTGTTGTCTGTCTTTTCACTGTTTTTTGTCTATGTCTCTCTAAGTTGTACTAGCTGACCTCTGGGGATTACACCAGTCATATACAGACATTCCTACACATTTTTTATTTATGTTGCACAGTGTGAGTAACAGTGCTTAATACAACAGTACTATTAAGTGATTGCAAATCTACATTACCATATGATACCAGAGTAAACACATGCAGTACAGTAGTTAGACCTTCATTGTCAGGCTATTATGCTTTTATTTACATACAACCTATATGAGACTCTTCTGCTATATTCTCTGGTGTTTGCAGTACTTGCCTTAAACAATACAGGTTTTATACAGGCAATTAACTTACTAATACTGTTAGATTTATTTCTTATGGCAGTACATGCAAGAGTATTACTAACCTGCCTCATGTCAGAACCTTTTCAAGTGACATCCATGGGACTCCTAGTTCACAACCTGCTCACTATATTATATATAGGAATATTTAGCCATACCTATCCATACCTATCCATAATATACACGAGCTAGCAATTATTAAACAGGTAATGAAGTGATGCTTACACACTACTGGGACCTCCCCTGTTGTCCTAGCCTCTTGGATCCACTGATCCAAGAGATCCCCCTTTTGCTGCTTCAGGTCGGCATAGTGATGCCTGACCTGCTCACCAGTTTGAGGTATGCCAGTGGCACTGGTGAGGTCATGGGAGAAATGGTCCCAGGCTTCCGCTTTATATTGCGAACCCTGGTGCTGGCCCTGCAGCAGTCTCTGCTCATGGTCTTTGAGAAGGAGAAGGATATATATATATATGTCTGGTATCCATGATTCATGTGTACGTATACTGTATGGGGTCCTTGTGTTTATTAGGGGACTTCAACACTTTATTACAATTACACCTCACACCTGGGCTTACTACAGTACTCCAGTTCACATATTTATGTTATGTAGTAGGTTATAGAACATAAGCCTGTATATAGATTCCTTTCACATGTTCAGTCTGATTTTACTATAGTGAGGATTTGTTTGGTGATACCTCAATTTTATGTACTGCTGTGATGGCTTAGTGGTTAACTACTGTGATTATAGTATACAGGGTCCTGGGTTCAAGTCCTGCAAAGACTGTTTATTTTGTTTCTGGCCAGAACACCGTCTGTTACATACAGAGTGATCAAGGCACTTTTAAGCACTTGTAAGCGGGTGTGTACACGTTTGCATGAAGGTAAGCATTGCTAACCTCCAGTTGCATATGCTTACAGAGAGTTAGCTTCAATATTGCTTAACCTGTGTGTGCATCGCTTACCCCTGTGCAAATGGGCTTATACCCACTTACTAGTGCTTATATATGTTTACTCCCACTTACTACTGCTTAATTATGCTTACACTTGCTTACTAGTGCTTACTCCTGCTTACCACTGCCCTAATTTAGACAGTAATGTCTAATGGATCATGGGAAGGTGGGGGATTTGGAAACTGTATGGAGTTATCAATCATTACACATTTTAGCTTACATTTGTATCCCTGATTCCTGTGTACATATACTGTATGGGGCACATGTGATTATCTGTGGACATTGCAACATTATGACACTGACACCTCACATCTGTATTTAATGCAGTACTCCAGTTCACAAATATATGTTATTTCATAGGTTATGCAACTAAAAATATTGGTCATAAAGTGATTTGACATGGAAAATGGAATGTGCTGCAGTGCGACTTGAACCGGGAATGACTGCTCGTAATGCGAATGCTCTACCCACTATGCTATTGCTGTACTGCTTCATTTGCATATATATATCTTGCTTTTTATCCTCTTGTGCCATTTAAGCTGCATTAACTGTAGCTAAGTGATGGGCAAACCCACGCACCTATGGTTAAATTTCATCTGTTTCATAAAAAAATCTTTATATTTGTTGTTTTAACTATTGCTCTTGTACACGTGGGGAGATGTTGCTGGGGGTATGCATACACCTGCAAGCGGTCTTGTTCATTCTTTTTGGACTAGTCTGCTGTTATTCATTGCAGGGGCATGTATATTCTGAGAGCTCTTCTCTCAGACACTCCCACTGTACTCTTACATGCTCCATGTAAGATTAAGAGCTCAGGCAGCGTGCCTTCATTAATATGCATGGCTCGCTGCTGTCATGCTCCTAAACGGCCACTTCCGTGCAGGACTAAGCTAGTCCTGCATGGAAGGATAGTAAATCTGGGGGCTATTGTGGATATATTTTATTTAGTGGTAAGATTGTTGCCTATAGGTATGACAAGTGCCCTTTTGAATGAAACTGTGCATTTTAAGTATTTTTAAATAATTTGACTTACTGCTCCTAAAGGAAAACACCATCCTTTTCTACAGTTTAACTCAATCCTTAGGTTGCTTTACAATATGGTTCCAGAAACCTGCTTGCACATTTTAAAACTTCTATTTCCTTGCCTTGGAATCAAAGGTTAGGAAAGCCCCCAAACTTTTTTTAAGCTTAACTTCTCAAATACTTTGCACAGGAATCTGTCTCCTCCTGCATGGCATACCATAGACACAGATAATTCTGTAGCTTACTTCGTCGGGTACTGCTGTCAGTCATAGAATGGCAATTAATCCTGCTAATGTCAGGAGCACAGCAGCTGCTATAAAAAGGATAGAAAGCTGTGGAACTGTTTTTTAGTGTTTTTATTAAAGAGAAGAGAAATACCTAACACCCCTTTTATAGCAAAACAAAGGAATTAGATCAGTCAGGGCTTTAAAGGCAGTTGTCAACCCTACTGACAAATTTACATAAGCAGCATCACAGTACTGAACTGCTAAGCTTTAAATGTTGGGTATTTATAATAGTTTATGTGTTAAGATAACTTAAATGTAGTATCAAAGAAAATATTTCTTCTTGTAAAGTATCAACACATTTACCATTTTCAAGCCCCCCCCCACCCCACACACACAGAGGACAGACAGGTGATAACCCTATCAACTAGGTGCACTGATACTGTTTATAAAAAGGTCTTTTATGCTTTTTTGTGACATTTTTCTAGAGGTTGATGCATATCTGGTACACAGATCCATGCATAAGAGACTTCCACTGACTTTTAAACAGTCCTTACAGTGGTAGAGTCTATGAGCATTTTCCAGTCTACAAAGGAAATGTGACCATTTTGACAACCATAACATACAGCTGAATATACTTTAACATACATTTGCTAAGTGCCCTTGCATTAAAAACATTACAAAAAGGAAATCAGAAATACTTCAACTGTTTAAATGAACATATCTCTGTGTGTGTGTGAGTGTGTGTGTGTGTGTGTGTGTGTGTGTGTGTGTGTGTGTGTGTGTGTGTGTGTGTGTGTGTGTGTGTGTGTGTGTGTGTGTGTGTGTGTGTGTGTGTGTGTGTATGCATGTGTATATATATATATATATATATATATATATATATATATATATATATATAGATTGACTTCATAACACTGAAAGCTCAAAACACTGAAAATGAGAAAACCTCATAATATAGAAGACCAAAACATTGAAACTCAAAACGCTGAATGAAACTGAAACTCAAAACACTGAAAACACATATCATACATACACTGAGTTTAAACAAAATAAATCATAGCACTTTCCTGGAAGTGCTATGATTTATTTTGTTTAAACTCAGTATATGTATGATATGTGTTTTCAGTGTTTTGAGTTTCGGTGTTTTGAATTTCAGTGTTTTGAGTTTTCAAGATTTTGAAGTTTCAGTGTTTTGGTTTCAGTGTTTTGATATTTCAGTGTTATGAAGTGAATCTATATATATATATATATATATATATATATATATATATATATATATATATATATGTGTGTGTGTGTGTGTGTGTGTGTGTGTGGGTTTGTGTGTATGTATAAAGTACATGTGTGTAGCACACATCTTACATGTATGTGCAAATATAGAGTGTGTGTGTGTGTGTGTGTGTGTCTCCTGTGTGTGTCTATGTATATGTGTATATGTGTATGTATCTATGTATATATATATATATATATATATATATATATATATATATATACATATATATATATATATACATACATACATATATATGTGTGTGTGTGTATATGTATAAAGTACATGTGTGTTGCACACATCTTACATGTATGTACAAAAATATATGAGTGTACATATGTGTGTGTGTGTGTGTGTGTGTGTGTGTATAAAACAGAGAAAAAAGATTATATGCCTGCATGTGTATACTTCATGTCTTTTAAATAAAAACAAATCAAAATGGAAATTTTGTGTAACTGTATATCTGTGTATACACATAGACACACACATAGATATATAAATATATACTTACAAAATGCATGTATTTAGCATGTATAGTACTATATGTAGGATGTAGTACAGTGTGAATACATCTAGAGAGAAATGTACAATAGACATTTTTGTAAGTAGTCACATGTGCACTGCGATGGATGCATATGTGTGTATATGTGTGTGTGTGTGTGTGTGTGTGTGTGTGTGTGTGTGTGTGTGTGTGTGTGTGTATATGTGTGCACGTGACACATATATACAGATGCACAAAAATCTATACACACACAAATGGGGCTTGTGCATGCATGTGTGTATTATATAATTGTCCTCATCCTAATCAGCCTCTTAGTATATTTATTAGGCTCCACTGTAATGGTTGTTCCATTCCAAACTTTGCAGGTTTAGGTTTTCATGCAACTTAGGACAACAAAATGATGTAAATATAAGCCATTTTCTTTTGTGCAGCCATAAATCATTCACTTGCTGATTCCTAGTCATTTAGAGAACAGTAACATCTTACAGCGCTGTGAGTTGTGCAATATGGATTCATATAGTTTGTTATTTATAATAAAGCTAACATAGTAGAGTTAAGCATTACTAATGTAAACATTCTAGTAAATTTTGTTTAATGTTTTTCTTATTCACTGTCACACCTTGGCTATGTGTTATGCAGGCAATCTTTGTTAAATGTCTTTATGGCAATAGTTTTTTTTCTTTGTATTGCTAAGTGAATTTATTACTTATTATTATCTTTGCCAATGTAGCCCAGGTCATGGATGAAATGGATCCTTGTCCAGTTCACCTCCTGGTTAACAAAGCATAAATAAATACAAAATAGGAAAAGAAAAATGAGGGATGAACATGACAGAAATAATTAAGGAACTAGTAAAGCATGTTTTAATTCTGCAAGGCATTGAGGAGTAGCAGAGAGGTTTACTTTGGAGTCCTTTCCGGTATTAGTTGTCAATTGTACATGATACAGCAAGGATCGTTTACTGCAGTGAGATGACAGTGTGGGTGAAGGTCTGTCAATTCCTTTAGAACTACAAAAGAATCCCTTTATAAAAGCCTGCTGTTTACCTACTTTCTTTTGCTAGAAGTAGCTATCAGCTATTTATAGCATAGAACAAGTTCTGACAGACGCGCACACACACACACACACACACACACACACACACACACACACACACACACACACACACACACACACACACACACACACACAAAAGAGGTTCACTCAAGGAAGCACATTGGTAGTTCTGTTACCTATGGTGGGTTAGATGACAGTTTTTCACACTCCTGCTATTGTATTTTAATGGCATAAGAAAACAAAACCACTTCCTTATGTCTACCATGACTCATATAAAAAGGACTTGAAATCTGTTCTGGGAAGAAGGAATGAAAGCAAGAAAACAAGATCACATTACCAAGGCAAGGTCTATCAGCTGCCATTTTGTGGGAAACACATTAAAATTATAAAAGAAGCATTTGGAGTAATTTTGAGGCATTAAAAATGAGCTCCGAGAACAAAAATACAATGAAAAAATAAAAATATTTTCTGAGTTCTAAGGTGGAGTTTTCCTTTAATGCACAGGATATTACATTTCCTGTTAGTAAACATCAAACTATTGTAAGAATAACATAAGTACAGAGGTGCTTTTGGATGTGTAGGAGTTTTAAGTGTGATCCTCAGAACAGCCAAAACTGAAGTGCAACTGGGGGAATATATGAACTATGATGTTATAGTATACTAGAGTATTCCCCCTGCTAGTTATGTATACTAACTCCAGGGTTGACAGACGTCTCTATTTGAGTGAGACTGTCCCGAGATCAGCAGCCCAATCCTGAGTCCCGCACTGCCTTTTGAAAATCCCTGTGAAACAGTCTCCACTGTGTGATTTTTGATTGGCTCGTACACTGGCATACGAGCCAATCAAAAATGGCCAAACAGAGCCACTTCTGTTTAATACAGAACTGCCTGCTATTCCACATGGAAGACTTGTTTTTTTGGGGTCTTCACTTAACGTGAAGGACCTTTTTTTTGTCCCTACCGGTCCCTTTAGAAATGTTGCAACCCTGACTAACTCTGAGATTGGACAATAACAGGGAAAGCGAATATTTCCTAGCCCTGTTGGCCATCTGCTTAGCTAAACAGATCATAACTTTTAGACCTCATTATTATTTGTCAGGATCATACTTTAATTTTTTAATGTGTTAGAAATTACAGCATGAGTTTTTGCAGTTCTGATAAGGAACACAAGTGTACAGTCTCTAGACCCCTTGCAGAAGTACTATATGTGAGGTGGGAGTAACAAGGCATCCTGCCTTATATTAGTTTCCATATTTTGTCATTCCTGGGTAGTATTGTTTTACTACAACTCAAGAGTCTATAACTGAAGTATTGAATAAAATTAATAAAGCAGCATTTAAATGACATGACAATATTCCTGTTGTATTGTCAAATATTAAAAGTATTATTGGACAATATGATATCATATTTAATAAACTACCTCAATCTGGAACTATCCTTGATTCTTGGAAAAAATCCATCATCAAGCCCATATATATAAAACATGTAATAAAAATGATGTGAGGAATTATAGGCTAATTAGCCTTATCTGCATTCTAGGCAAATGCTTTGAAAGATGCATCATTGATGTAATAGAACATAAGGATAATAAATTTGTACTATTGGACATCACTCTACATGGTTTTATAAAGAGAAGATCTACTCTTACAAACCTGGTCAGTTTTTATGATGAGATATCAATGGCATTAGATTAGGCATTTAGTGTGAGCTACTTTGACTTGGTGAAGGCTCTTGATTCCTTACCTAATTCGGTAATATAGAAACCAGTGTATGATGCCAAAGTTAACTCACTTTAATTAAGTGGATTATATCTTGGATAAGAGGAAGAACCCAGTCAGTTTTAATGCAAGGCACTGAGTCCGACAGCCTACAAGTTACCACTGGGATCCCACGGGGATTGGTTCTTGGACTTGTGCTATTTAACATTCTATTTGCTCTAATGCCAAGGAATAAAAATTATTGGCTTAGCAAGTACATTAATGACCATAAAACTGGCTTCTCTGTTTCAAGTCAAAAAGATTTTGAGAATGTTAATATCTCTAAGCAAAATATCAGTAAGTGGGCTAACACAACAGTACTAAAATTCAGTATTGACAAATGCAGTGTGACGCAAGTTGGAAAAACCAGGTATTAAGAAATCATTATTCTTGTCAACAGCAATATTGAGTAAAGTCAGTCAATATAAAAGAGCTGGACATTTTGATGTCTGCAGACTTCTCATTTAGTAAACATGCAGGTACTGTATATTGCATAGCAGTGAAACAAATAGTTACTTTATTCAAAGAAGACTGCTGCCTAGGTTAGAAAGCAGGACGTGTCTTTCTAAACATAATTACTTGTTTGCACATTTTTAGAACATATCCGTCATTATGTAATCTGTTAAATATTGCAAGATTTTGTTAGAAAATGTACTGGAGTGTTACCAGATCCCATAGGTCTGGTGTTTGTTTTAATTTATTTTAATTTGTTAATTGGGGTAGAGCACTGATCTCAATGGAGAATTTTACTACTCATCTCAGAGATTATTTTTATAAGGAAGATGACGAATGCAGGACTTATAATAAAGAAAAACAACAATACAAATTTACATACACTCCCACAAGATACATGTATGTTTCTTGTAGGCTTACAGCTTTTACAACTTTATTTTGGTATGCTGCAGACTGGAGACTGTAGGTGTTACATGAATTCACATTGGGTGATTTGTAGACTTTTACAACTTTAATCTGCTAAAGTATCCAAAACATTACAGTAAAACCACTAAAATTATGGCTCATACACACCACCAAGGCTTGCAGGAGACAGTATAGTATATTAAAAATTATAAATCTTATAGTAGTAAGTAAAGTATATTACTTATACTTACAATATATTACAGATCTTACAAACCCTGTACTGTGAATGAGAAACGCTGTTATTAGCAGTTCTAGGCAGGCAGTCTGGTGAGTTAAGAGAGATGGGTGAAATGTAAAAGAGGTGCATACTGCAGTCTCCCCTATTTTTATATTGTAAGAATAATTTTAAGGGTGGAAAAGGGCAAAAGTACAGAACAGAATGGAGGTATAGCTTCATAAAAGGGATTGCAGTTATTTATCATTGTGAAAGGTAGTGTCTGATTTTAAGGCAACAGTCATTAATCTTGACTTAACGGGGATGATTTGGGTTAGTTTCTTTATTGCATTATTTTGGAAGTATTTACAGGAAGCATCTTTAAACAGGATATTTGTTTAAACTGGCATCTGAATTTTTGGAAAGAGTTGATAGAATTAAGATTCAATGGCAAGGATTAGGAGCAAAATCTGAAAAGCTGGGGTCTGAAGTTTGATCCTAGGGGATTGCAGGGAAGGAACTCAAGATTTTTGATTTTATTTATGCCTTTTTTTCTATATCTTCCATGATAAGTGGTATATTATCTTCTTCGTACAAACTTTTTTTTTTTGCTATTAAATAACTATTGCTGTTTTATTTTATCTTTAATTCCATAAATTGTTTTGTTCTTTTTTTGTTCTTTTTTATTATTATCTTTTACTTGTGTGTCTAGCTTTGTTTCATATTATTCACTTTGATACATTGATGACACTATTTAGAGCTCATTTGTGCTTAAGTTAATCATGTTTTAACAGTCATTGAAGACTTTTTTGTAGGCTGTATTGTCTTTTGTTGTAAAGTTGTCGATTTTATAATGCCATCAGAAGTTTTTATTTTAATTTCCCTTTATGTTTGTGTCTTATTTGAAATGAATTGGCAATGAAGTCATTCACTGTGAACAGTTCATTTATTGTATAGCTTTTTACAGTTTATAAAACATCATGGAACAAAGATTTTGTGCTCTTGTCAATTTTTTTTGGGGGGTGTCAGATCTTGTTTTGTCATGTATGCTGTTCTTTGTTCTTGGGTTATGGGATTCAGAAAAGAGGGGAAAATTTTATGTGAGTCTAATGCTGTCTTTTTTTAATTTATCTTTCCCTTTTCTCTGACTTTGTGCAACCTCAGAATTAGCACATTTATAGAGATCTGGGATGTATGGGTACAGCAATATAACAGTGTTAATCGTCTGACTCTTCAGTGGAACTAATTTTCTTTGGGATAGAAGAGAAGAGTGCTCACACCAAAAGAGCTTGTTGCATGTCACTTCCTGATTGTCTCAGGTAGATGAGGAATGTCCATTATTACTAAGAAAAATGGCAAAGATAGTATTTATTGACTCTAGGGGATTGCAGGGAAGGGACTCAGGGTTCTTGATTTTACTTAAGCCTTTTGTTCTATATCTTCCATAAGTGGTATATTATCTTCTGTGTATAAATTTGTTCCTGCTTTTTCTATAAAATAACTATTGCTATTTTCTTCAGACAGCATATTACCTATATCTTTAATGCCAAAAATAATTTTGTTCTCTTTTAACCCCTTACTGGGCTCCTTAGAATATTTCAAAGTTAGTCTTTTTAGTGAAAATGATCATCCAATTACAACAAATTTCTTTACAAATTAAAGAATAAATTAGTCTTCAACTGGATCACTCATTACCTCAGTTCATATCAAAAGTGCCCCTGGCCCTCACTTATCTTTACCTTATATTTCCCCATCTCCCTATATATATATATATATATATATATATATATATGTATATATATATATATATATATATATATATATATATATATATATATATATATATTCTACCATTTCTTCCCCTCTTCCTACCCAATTTCTTATTTTATCCTAACACCCCTTTAGTATGCCATCTCCATATTTTACTTCTAGCTTCTAACTTTCTATCTTAACACCTCATGTCACTCTTCTTTACTCCATGTCTACATAACACCTTTCCTAACTTGACAGTCTGTTGTATATTCAATTTCATCCAGTGGATTACTTAGAAATAGATTATTTATGTCTTTTCTTTATTGTAAATACTTTCATACATGCTTACTATTTTCTTTTTTGTCAATAAGATTTATTTATGTCTGTCAATTACTGTAAGCAACTGCATATATCTATATCTATATCTATATCTATATCTATATCTATATCTATATCTATATCTATATCTATCTACTCACACTTCTCTTAACTTTTGGAGTTTTTCTCCTCTATTCTGTGCTAAGAACAAGCTTTTGCTCAGTTGGATCTCTCTCTCTCTCTCTCTATTTATATATATATATATATATATATATATATATATATATATATATATATGTATCTACTTCAGTAGATCGAACATATTACAAGTTCAAACCACATATGGCTGAGACCATATTTCGAACTTGTAATAGTTCAAACACTGAAGCAAAAAAAGAAAAAAAACAGCAAAAAATAAAATTAAACGTCTGTAGCGGGGGGTAGGCTACACCCCCTGCACCCCCCACCCCCCTTACTTAAATATACCAACTTCGAGATCGCACTACATTGCGGAAAAGGGAAATCTTCCTGTTTCACACTGTACAGAGATCTTCATTCTGTCCGATCGAACATTTACAAGTTCGAACATATGGTCTCGGCCATATGAGGTTCAAACTTGTTATATGTTTGATCTACTGAAGGGGACCCATATATATATATATCAATTTTTCTGGTTTGTACATCTTGCCTATATGTTATACCTGAATGTTTAGCAGTTTCAGCTAGATTGATACTTCTTTTTAGAGAATGTACCAAAGATTCACCCTACTGGTGAATGAACATTTTCCAACATAGTTTTAATATACAGATATTGCCAGATTAAAAACAAGTCTACCTTTTTGCGGCAGCATATTAGGGTCTATGTTAAATCAGCGAACACTTAAAAAAGCCAATGCTGATTTATCGACCCCATGTAAGCAAAAGCTTACAATCTTGAACACTTAGAACAGAGATTTTTTCCCAGGGAAAAAAATCGCTGTTCGACAAAAAAAAAATAAAAACAAATAAATAAATAAATAAATAAAAAATAAAAACTTTAAAACATTACATAAAGTGGGGGGCTTTGCCCCCCCACAACACCCCTACTTAAATATACCAACTCCGAGATCGCACTACAGTGAGGAAAACGGCAAAGTAATGGAGGAGGCCAAGCAATTTCTTTCCCAGGGAAAGAAATCACTTATATGTTTTGCTATTTTGCTGTTTCATGCTTTCAAGTTCGATCAAGACGCATTCGAATTAATGCGTTTTCGATTATATAATAGGAACCTGTATATTAAGTTGCCCTAAAGCTCGGATAGAAAAGTAAAGCAAACAACCAACATTTTTTACACTCACTAAACAAGGTTCTGCTGTTTAGTGAGGGTGAGATTTAAAAAAAAATGGGAAAAAACCCTGCACCAAAAAAACTAACTACAGTTACAGGTATAATGGTTTCCCATTTTACTTTTCCCTGTCTATGGCTTTTCCATCCGACATGGTAAAAAATAGAAAAAAAAGTAAAGCAATTCCTTGCATGTGTGAGTCTGAGTGAGAGAGAGAGAGTATGTGTGTGTGTGTGTGTGTGTGTGTGTGTGTGTGTGTGTGTGTGTGTGTGTGTGTGTGTGTGTGTGTGTGTGTGTGTGTGTGTGTGTGTGTGTGTGTGTGTGTGTGTGTGTGTGTGTGTGTGTGTGTGTGTGTGTATGTTGGGGGTGCACATCAAACACTTATATAATGTATTGCCACAAAAACAAAAATGTAAGTGGAAAGGAATAATGGTTCACTGGGGAAAACAACACTTGTCACAAAATACATATACGAGTGAACTTATATAATTTATATTTTGGATGTAGAATATTCCCCCCCAACAAGGATTACATCTACAGTAAAATCTCACTTAACTGACACCCATGGGTATTGGTAGATGCCGGTTAAGTGCATGTTCTGGTTGCTTGAGATACTCTTTGCAATTGTTGATTGGCTCGTATACCAGCATACCAGGCAATCAAAAGTCACAAAGCGGAGCATCTTCTATTCAAGGTGGAACAGAGCACTGAGTAGAAGTGGCTCTGCTTTGCGATTTTTGTTTGGCATGTATGTCAATCAAATGCCGTTTGCTTGAGTCCCAGAAAATGGGGATTTTACTGTACTTCAAGGCTGAAACATTATGAGGTGAAACTATTTTAAATAAAAAGTATACATAAAGAATACAAAGCAATATAACAAACAGTCCATTTTCTAAGGATAATAATGCTCTCCAGGGTGGGTGTAATCAAGGAAATAATGCTCTTCCACCTCAGACAGACATTATTTCCCTGATAATGTCCACCCTGTTGGGTGTTATTGCTTGCTTCCAAAATACATAAAGCAAGTCTGCAGTGAGAAAGGAAACAGGCTAGATCTGCAAATCCAGTTTCATTCTTAAGGAGAATTCTTCCTTGTGGACTCTGTACATGCTGATGTTATGTGGGGAAATCAGCTGGAATGTCAAATAATGACATGAAATAGAAGCTTCAGATATCAGCTTTGTAGAAAGATGGTCAAGGTCATGTTATAACTGAATGCTGTTGGCATGTGCTTTTTAGGTAGGACGGGCTCAGGTAAAATGTCAGAGTTGTTCAGGCCTGCAGCACTACCATGATGGGCTACCTGCAGGATTACCAAGATGGACCACCTTACAGCTTCAGCTCACACAAAATGAGAATCTGCTAGCCAAATTTGTTACAGCAGATGCAATGCTGTATCATAATGAGGCTTTGATGTGGAGTGTTGTCATATTCGATATGTTTGTTGTCATTAATCAAATTTCTTAATGAGTAAAACTTTTATATGTTTAAATAATGGCATTTTTTGATAAGAGAAACCTACAGCAATGTGTATAGCCTTTTCCTCTAAATATTTGAATTTATTTATGATATCCTTTAAGATGAAAGTAGCACACAGAATGGATAAATTCAAATTGCATTCAAGATATAACTTTAGATTTTTGCATCATATTTTGGTTATTTTTTACACAGAGTACAATCTGTAGGTGCTATTAATAATACTTTTTTGGATTACATTTCACAGGTGTGTTAGTGCACAGATGTGTAGAAAAAAAATGATTTGGGTAGAGAATTTTAAAAGCTAGGCTGTCTCTTAAATTGTCACTCTAGAATTTTGATTAAATCTGTGTCTCTTGGGGAATTCCTTTAAATTAGAATCATTAGAAGATTATGATAAACATTCAAAAATATGTCTTGAGGGACCGCGGGGGAAGGGGTATAGTAAGAGGGATTTAAGGATGTTTATGGAAGAAATAGGAATTTATGATTTACAAACATTACTTTTACATGAAGTAGTGTAGGGAAACCTGATGAGGATTAGATGAGGTGGGGGAAGAACTTGAAATCAAAACGCTGATGTGGATACCCAAAGAATAAGGAGTGTACATCTACTAGGAAGTAATAAGGAGAACTTTCCTTTTGTGGGGGCAAAACATACAGTAAGGATGGAATATTTTGAAGGTATAATAGATTTGCACAGAAAAGTGTTACAGTTAGATGAATATTTGAAATAAAACTTATCCAAAATGAACAGTTTTGCTTATAAAACATAAAAATGTCAGAGAAGTATTTTTTATGGGAATGAAAGTCTTTATGCAGGGCATGTTTCTTGCGGCACATATAATGTGTATTATTTAGTATAAACAGGTACTAAAGATTAAGTAAATGATAAATTATGCCAGATTAAAATGTTTACTGTATGCATAGCTCCACTTGTAATTTACTTAGTTTGGAGTACATGCCCCAGATTTCATCTGAGGATGACAACTAGCAGACAAAAGGGCAGAATACAGGAAGATGGGAGATACCAAAAATTAAAACAAAAAGAAAAAGTTCACAATTAATAGCTATATAAACTAAAACAGCAACAAAGATCTAGGCAAACCAGAATCTCCATTATACAATACCTTAAACCACTTTTGAAGAAGGCCTGTGGAAAATATGCAAATGACTCATTAAGGACATACCACTGTTCCAGTGCAATGGATTCGAAATGCCCTCTCACTTTTTACAGTTTGTAATTCTTTACTGATGCATTCAGACCAATAAACCAAATGCAGAGTGTTCATAACATATCATATGTGGACTGCCTCAAAGTCCTGGCCCTGTACTTGGTCTCTTGTAGACTACTACTAGGGCAGATCTATGCCTAACCTACAATGCATTTTCCAATTCAGTCATAATGGATCTGATACACATTCACAAAACAAACAGCACTAGAATGATCTGATCTTAGGATCTAAACCTTGTCTGTGACATAAAACAAGTTGGAGTGACAGGTATGTGTCTCAGAAGTGATCCCTTCTCTGGAACAGGCTCCCCATTCATGTGAAGCAGAGCTCTTTCCTAAGCCTTTTCAAATATAGTTTGGACCAATAAATGGGAAATGGCACATTTACCCCTGTCTTGTAATCTTTCTCTCTTATGGACTGGGGCTGCTTGTAGATGCCCTAAATCACAGACATATACCAAAGCCATTTTAGTCCATTGGCATTGACAAATTGGAAAATTGGGGCATGAATTGCCAGGCTTAAAAAGGCTCTAAGGTCTAGCAACCTCATATGATTTTTCTGAGATCCTATGAAATCCCACTAGCTGTAGGCATGACACATTTCACCCTGCACCCTGTTTTGGGCTTGACAGTACAGCATAAGTGGATAGTAGAGTCATTCTCTGAAAACACTCAATTTATAAAAAGCCTTGTGTTCACAACATTAGGGGTTACTACAAAGTTTCCTAAATAAGTACCAAAGCAAAATGTGAAATGGGTCACACAAAAAAAAATCATAAGCAAAACAAACAAAAAGACCCAGGCAAATCAGATTCTCCACTTTGTAATATCTTAAGTGGAAATATGCAAATTACTTCTTAAGAACAATACGAGTATTGACTTTTTACCTGATCTGAACAGAATCCCAGAGTCCTGGGTCAAAGACAACACCCCAAACCTCAGCCAGCATGTTCTCACATGCCCTTCAATGCACGCCCAGGTAAACAAAATGATGGTGATACCCTTCCCCTTTATGAAAACAACCTACAAATACATGTCACCACACAAGCTAACTCTACCAATGATCATGCTCCCAGATGGTTATTAATGAAGATACTGTCACATAGCTCTTATTCACTCCTACCAGTTGCTTGCCAACCTTCTCCAGCCACTCTTGACAAATTCAAAAGCATAATACTGGACCTTCAAAACACCTCATATTCATAGAAGAATTTACTCATTCTGGGTGATTTCAATATTTATCTCTTACAACCTTGTCACAAATACATTCAAGCCATCCTCCTAGAACATGTGCTCAAACAAATGACCATCATCCTCACTAGATTCAGTTTGAAAACCAGTGACCACTTTGCTACTAGATCTGCTCATTACAAACATTCCAGGCAAAATGTTCTCAATTAATATACTCATTACCTCTTTAAGTGACTACTAACCTACAACATTCAACCTCACTAGTCATGTCACCAAGTTGTCCCCAAATCTTACCACTTTTTATACTAAAACACGCCAAAGCACATTGCTGACTAGCATAAGAATTTGACTAAATTAACTGGTCTTCTACCTACCACTGATCACAACCCTCTGTAACTGCTCACTACTCATAGATGACCAACATTAACTTTGACAGAAACTACTGGAAACACTTCCCAGTTAAACTGCTTCTGTGTGGATAAAGACATTGCACGGGAATTAGTAGAGATGTGTCACCCACATATTCAGGCTAATGGGATGTATAGCATATCTATCCCTGTGGACAGCAAGGTATATGTAGCTTTGAGAGCATAGGCTCCAGAGGACCTTCCATTGACCAGCTAGAGACACAGTTTGTGTTTCCCAGGCAACTGTTGCAAGGATACTATACCAGCTTCTTGATGCCACGCTGCAGGAGCATATGTGGTTCCTATACAATACAGCACAGAGAAGCAACAGCATGTGAGCATTTTATGAAATAGCTGGTTTCCCTGAGGTATTCGGAGGCACTGACTGCAGCCACATTAACATCAAGGCCCCTGCAGGGTCACAGGAAAAATCTATATTGACCATAAGGGATCACACTCTGTCAAATGCCAGGTGGCCTGTAATGCAGAGAGAATAATATATATAATGTGTCAGTACTCAGACCCAGAGTAGTTGGATTGTGGTCAAATGGGGCTCTATGCGGGGTAATGGATTGGGCCCCCACCCCTATCATAGCCATTCCAGTATTACATTACTTGGCTATTTCTCACCAGTTACCATAAACACTATTTTAACCTGTCAGTGTGCAAACTATTTTCTTCTTTTCTTCTACAATGATTACAGATATTTGTATTTAATTTAAAACTTTTTTTTTAATTTTTATAGCACAAACACTGATAGACATTTGCTAAATAAAACAATACAGTCTCACAATGAAAACAGACTTAGCATTAACAGTAAACTTCTCTGCCACTGAAACTCACATTCATTGAGAAATCCACATTCAAAGAAAATGTATCCGGCCAGTGGTGGATTAAGTTTATCTTTGGGTAGTTTTCAAACCATAGGCCCCTTGCACACATTTTTAGGACCAAGCATACATGCATGTGTTCTTTGATTCACCTTCCTGATTGAATTAAATTATATTCCATGTATAATACAGCATCACATCTTAGAGTATGTCTTGAACATTTTTCCAGTAAGCAATTAAACAAAGCATATGAACCAATAAGGACAAAACTGTCCATTTCAGAAGATTTCAACCATGAAATGCCACTCAGACTTCTGTCATTACAACCCACCAATACCAGTCAATATGCACAATCTCTGAAGAAGTAAATGTCATCTGAATAATTCCACATTAAAGAGATCTATAACTAATAAAGAGGTTGCTACTAGAAAACAACTTTATATCTTAGTTTTTCATCTACAAATCCAGTGCCTGCTGCCCTTGAAGAATAAATTGCATAGGCTACATTAAAAAAATGGTATGCTGGTAATATTGCAATAGGGAATGGATGAAAAACTGACAACAGGTTCATAGTTACAAAGTATCTCATACAAAGGAGGACATACTCAGGACTGCAGCATCCCCCCCTTAAAGTAAAACACAATATTAGCAATCCATCTACATGGTGTGGGAGCAAAACTCACAGCCTTCTGCATCAAAAGCAAGTATGCATCTGTTGTGCTACTAATACTACTTTCAAGTTCTCTAGCACAAGCAGTGATGACCATTTGCTAAATGAAACAGTTGCACATTGAAAACAGACTTAGCATGAGCAGCAGTAAACTCATCTCCCTTTTAAGCTTTGAAAATGCACTGAAGCTCACAATTCCTTGAAAATGCACTGAATCTCACAATTCCTTTAAAATTGCACTGAAACTCACAGTCTGGTTGTTGATGAGAGGATTCAGGCTCTTGTCACCTGTAACCAAGATACAGAGTTTGAGCCTGAGTAAATTAATGCAAAGCACCTTACCAATAACATTTGTGCTTTATTCCATGGCAGAAGAAAGTCCACAGGAACATTGTGCATTTAAATTCTGCATGCAGATGTGAGGCAGAAGAAGCAATCAACAGCAGGTGTGTGCACTGTTACAAGCAAGCAACAGCATGCATGATGGGATGTAAACCTATTCTGCACACTGAGAGCATTCTTAAAGACAAACACCCTTAAAGAAGACATGTCATTTTTTTTAATTTAAAAAGTAAATGTTGTGGCAGCCACCCTGGCCAGCAGGCCCTTCCCAGGCAGTGGGCCCTAGGTGACTGCTGAGGTCACCTAGTGCTGGATCCAGCTCTGGGAGGACCTGTGAAGTGCTTTGCACACATATATGTGTGTGTGTGTGTGTGTGTGTGTGTGTGTGTGTGTGTGTATGTGCGTGTGTGTGAGGGTCACTGACTCCAGTGGGTATGTGGATAAAAGTAGCTTCTCATTATGACCCCGAGACACACTAAAGTGTATAACTAGAAGCAGATGTGACTACTGGGCTGTTGTGATGCTCATGACATGGTTCTACTCACACTGTAACACCATCTAGCCATGTCATGTAGATATACGTCATAATTTGATGGTGCTGCAGCATGTTGTGTTAAGTTAGTGCACAATATTATGAGTCAAATGCCAGCATGAGCAGCAGTATGTGCTGACACAAATGGACTACCATATTCCTCTGAGCTGTGACCTTTTAAGTGGTTTGGCATCAAAAGGCACTGAAGGTAGCAGCATGCCCAGGTGGACCTCTGAGGAGTCAAAACAATTTATGTACTTTATGTACAGACACTAGGAAAGCAGCTGCATGGAGACACCTGTAATAGTCCTCAGATAAGGTGGATGTCATGCACAGCCTTGCCAGGGTGGTGACTACTACATCTGGCATCAGCTGCTCTGGTGAACAATGCAGGCAACACTTTAGTAATCTCAAGAAGCACCATTTAGACTTTATGTTTTAATGGGAAGAAGATGGCAGAGAAAGTGCTCCTAAGATGTATAGTAAGTATTCATAACAGGTCCATTTTAGTGGAATTTACTGCATAATTACAAGTGCTACTGATGGGCATATATTCATGTGCCTTTTCATTTTCTGTACTGTTTTTCACTTTTTGAGCAGATAGAGGAGAACAGATTCATATTTTGCATGCATATGGGGCATACCCAATAGCTAAGTATTTGGATATGAAACAAAAGCCATTATTACTGAATGAGACTAACATGTGTAGAGATTCCTGGGATTTTTTTAAACAGGATAAACAGCCTCAAATATACTGAGTCAGGATTGTTTATTACAGTGTATGTTAGAGACCTCTACACAGTTATACCTCATGACATAGGATTAGAATGGGTGTGTGAATTTTTGATAACCAAGGCTGTGCCACAATCTAAGATTAATGTATATGAACAACTATTCAAGATGGTATTAAAGAACAACTGTATTTTATTCAACAAGTAGCTTTTTCTCCAGACTGATGGGGCAGCCATGGGGTCACCTTGTGGTGGCCTTTTTGCAAACATGGTTACGTTACAGTGGGAGAAGAAGATTTTCTTTGATTCACGCTATTTTCCTTTCTGTAAAATGTATGTCCATTACTTAGATGATATTTTTATTTTTTGGGATGGTCCAGTTGAACTGATCACTGAATTCTTGGATTATATTAATGAATCTACTACCTTTTTAAAATTTGCATATACTATTGGAAGAAATGAGATTCCCTATCTGGATATAAGACTCATTAAAGATGTTGATTCTCTGTCTTTTATAGCAGAAATTTATAGGAAGGAAATATGCTTCAACAGTTTCCTGCATTTTAATAGTTCTCATCCATTTAAACAAAAGAAAGCAGTAATAAAGGGACAATTTGTAAGGGCAGCCCATATGGTATCCCTATTTGAAACTTTTCTGAGTGAATGTGATGTATTAAAAATATGTTTTTAAAAAGAGGATATCCCCCCACATTAGTTAAAGAGGTAATGTTGGAAGTCATAAATGAAAGGGAAAGAGGCTACTTTAAAGCTATATTATCCCTTGAAGGAAGTGTAGGGATAGATAATATGTCAGAGAACAGGAATGACGTTTTACATACTTATGACACTGACCCCAATTCCATTTGAAGGAATGAATCAGAAATAGAGCCTTGCAAAAGTTTTTGGTCAGCTTTCATGACCACATTTAATGCCAATAGTAGACAAATTTTTGATATTTTGCACAAAAATTGGGTAATTCTGTCATCATATGAGGAACCCATATAATGTTCCAGTAATGGCCCATTAATCGTATATAAAAAGGGAAGTTGTTTGAAAAACATATTAGAGACCTGTAGAGATGAGCAAAGGAATGGTTCTATGAGGAAATGTGGGGCGTGTAATTACGGTAGGTATATTATGGAAGGCTCCTCTTTTACTATTAATGGACTCTTAGTCCGTTTATTGAAAAACTGTTCGCGCCAAACTGATAAAGTTGTTTATGGTGCTTTATGTACAAACTGTCCCTGTTTTTATATAGGAAAAACTGAGAGGAAATTAAAGTGTCGAATTTATGAACATGTGAAGGTCATCCAACAAAAAATGAGACTAATGCATTGGCTAGGCATTGTAAAGAACATGAGGGGCATGCCTTTAAATTTGTGATTATTGATATGTTACAACTTGACCTGAGAGGGGAACCTTGGCCCCTATGACTTGAAAAACTGGAGGCATTATGGCAACTTAGGTTGAATGCAATGAAATGGCCTGGGTTAAACGATATGTTTTCACTAGCATGTTTTTGAAACTTAAGGCACAGGACAGATAATTGAATTTTATTAATCATTCATATCTCATATTTATTATTGACTTACATTTGAATTAGAATGGTAGAGATTTACTTCCTATTTTTATTAGCTTGTATAGAATTAATTGATGAGGTATATCTACTTATGTATTCTACTATAGGGTCCTATTTGGTTGTATAGGAAGATATACACCTTTTTAACTATATATGATGTATATGTTTTAACTAATGTTTGATGGTTTTAATGTTGTTCTATAAACAAAGTCTGTACACATTTTATGTGTATACTTTTTATGTCTTGTTAGTTAATTAAACTAATATTTTTATTGAGGTGTTAAATAGGGTAATTAGATAATTGTGGTGGGTTGTGTATGCGTATATATTGCGTACTTCCTGTACTATTGTCATCTTGGCAAAGTCTCTGAATGGTCAGAGAAAAGCACTTGAGGTGAATTCAATGGCTAAATAAAATATTTATATATTTTATTTATAAGTGGTACATTGTGTTTTTGATTCATAACCCTTACTGCAACTTGGAGATGACATGGGGTTGGAGCTATTCTTTGTGGATTTAGTCTTTCACTAATATCCTACTTAATCAACCCGTCTTGAAAAAAAAATAATTATAAGGATCTAGCCCCCAAAACAGTATACACTTCGTCCCCCTTTTAGTTCCCATGCTTTCTTTCCATGTGTCCTGCTGCATTTTTCACTGCTTGTTCTGTCCCCTTTATGACTATCCTATGATCTCATTTCCTTGTGTAGACATTGCTGATAGCCACTCATTATGGTTTTCAGCAATTCCTGTAGTGTTGCGAAGTTGCACTGGTGCATACACATAATTGCATGCATGCTGCATAAGGGTATTACTGTCCATACATTCTGCACCACAGCCATTGCTCAGTCCTATATTTATCACCAATGTTATTTATGGGTCTATATTAGAACACCAAGCGTTCAAAATTTCGAGTGTTCTAATATCGACCCGTTTTCAGTGAATGCTGAAAATATCGAAGAAACAGAAAACCAAATTTTTTCCTAGGGAAAGAATTTGGTTGTCCGTTTCTGTTGCTTCGGTATTTTCAGCGCTGTGGTGGAAAGTTATAGGTTGGGTTCAGGTAAGTGTGTGATTGTGTGGACGTGAGGGTTAGGGCGGGTTAGGTGAGTTAGGGTTAGGGCGTGGGTGAGGTAAGTGTGCGATTGTGTGGACGTGAGGGTTAGGACGGGTTAGGTGAGTTAGGGTTAGGGCATGGGTGAGGTGACTGTGCGATAGTGACGGACCTTAGGGTTAGGGTTTGGGTTAAGGTAAGTGGATAGTTAGTGGTGTATGTATAGTTTATTGTAGGTTTAGGTGTAAGAGTTTAGGTGTATGTGTGTGGATTACTGTTTGTTTGGTGTGCTTGTGTTGTGTGTATGTGTTTTCTGAATGTTCGATGTCTTAAATTTTCGATTCATAGGGTTCGATATTAGAACACTTGAAATTTTGAATGTTTGATGTTCTAATGTAGACCCGTTATTTATGTAGGTGAATTTTTTAATTAGTTGATAGTCTCGGTGATAAAGGTCTCATATTTAATTGATAATTGCCTTAAAGACATCACACTACTCAACATCAGTGTGTTAGCCATCATGCATCCATATTAGGAATGTTTCTGAATCCCAGGGAGTGCCTTCATATTTTGTATATCCTGTCTGTTTTTGTTTCATTTGTTGTCTTTTCTGTTGAATCCTTGGCTGACCTGAAAATGGTCCCTGTGGAGCAGAGCTCTAGCCTGGTTAATGAATTTAAATGAATAGATGAATCAATCAGTAAATAGACAAATATGACCATATGATATTACTAAAATTACAATTCATATTAGCACAGGGAAAAAAAAAGCTTCACACAATGTGCAAAGACTAGACACATAGAAAATTCTCAAAAACAACACACACATAAATCAAACCTTAGAAGTGAGATTTATAAAAAAGTGGAATAAAAAAATAAAATAAATAAATAAAAAAATTGCAAATGCAGCAAAACCAATTAGAAAATGTAATTACTGGCACAATAGACCAGAATCTAAAAAAATCTACAATAAAATGTAAAAGCAAACTTTAATTGTTACATATCCTGAACTTAAAATGCCTATTTGCTTTCTATTACATTTTTGTATAATTCTTTTTTGCTTTGCTAACACTATCTGTAGCTACTACTTCTTTTTGAATTTATGTACTATTAAACTATCTTTCTTTGTGGAGCTTTTCTCCCCAGGCTTCCACTGAAAATGGGTTCTTTTGGCCGAGTGGACTTTCCCGGTAAACAAATGCCAATAAATAAATAAATAATAATAAATAAAACTACTCATACTGCTAACAATATTTAGAAAATGACCAACAATATTAAAAGAAGACAAACTTAACATAGAACTACAGTAAAAATAAAAACATTCACAGGACAGCTGATTCATGCAACCTATGCATTCCACATAATCCTGAAATTCAGTAGGCAAACTACAGAAGTACAGATTCTCATTGAACTGAAAGGTAAACAGAAAGCCTGTCCAAAAGGAAATTAAAAAAATTGGATAAATGGAATATGTGGAGTCTGCTTTGTGTGCTAAGAGAAATGTCTTGTAGTGCAGGAATAGGGAACATATTTTATAGGTTCATAGGTAAGTCCTAGGTTAGCTGCCCTTGCAGGCCATTTTAAGCCCAGACAGTTTCCCTTTTTGTGCTTGAAGCAACCTGTCCCATTTGGTTTTAGACTGGCCTTACCCATCCCGTGGTCGATAATTATATATTAGCCCTAATGAGAATAACTGGAATCATACTTTAGATAATGTGAGGGGATCCATCCATGTGGTAAAGCATTTAGGAGCTGTATCTGTCCGTTAGTGGTGCATTTTAATTCAGGGTTTCACCTCTCATAAAACTCATTCCCTAAATGTACACCATACGATACCAAAACATTTCACTACTCACACACCATGGCTTCACTACTCACAAAATTCATTCTCACCACACCATCATATGTGCGTTCACACACACACACACACACACACACACACACACACACACACACACACACACACACACACACACACACACACGCACATACACACTCACAGGTGGACACGTATATACACACACACAAACATACACACACACACACACATACACACACACACACACACACACACACACACACACACACACACACACACACACACACATACACACACACGCACGCGCACACACACATATGTTGTAGTATCTTATGTATGGAAAAAGGTTGAATATACCTTTAATGGTGCGTTGTATACAGAAAAAAAATAAAATATACCTTTAAAATGGATAAAAGGACTTGTGCTTCCAAGAATACTTATAACAGTTCAGTCAGGCAATCAACTGTATTAGCTCATTCAAGCCTAAAACGCCTTTTTTTGTATACATCAAGTTAACATGCATCCAGACCAGTTTTGGATACTGCTTCTTTAACAAAGCAATTTATCAGCTAATAATATACAGTATTAGAAATGACAAGCACTTATTAACAAAATGGCACTAAGACTGTTAATGTACAATGTACTGCAGTACAGAAATGAATCACTGTTTTCCATTCATTATTCATTTTTTCATATTTATGTTCGTATTTTAAAAATGAGAGACATACATGCTACTGAGAGGTATGGTGTGAAATGTCATACTGGGGGATAGGAAGATTAAATGTCAATGTCCATTTATATCACACTATATTAGAGATATTGCTAGTTGTTTGTTAGAAATTAAGTTAATAAACAATAACTCCATAAGTACTTAATACTTTAAAATCCAAGTGACTTACAAACTGTTACATGGCATCAGGTTGAAACATTAGAGGTTGTTGAAGAAAACTGTCATTGATCTTTGCAACATAAGTTGCACATCTTGAGATATATTCTGTGTTATTTATATTGTTAGTTATACTGTCAGGCGTATGTTTTCATATTTCTGAAAATATCTCAAGAAACATGCACTCAAAGACGAAATTCTGCCTGTCACATGAAAGCTTATATCTAGTTAAAAGTGATCTAACAATATAAGTCTAGGTTGTACAATTTCAAAAATATGACAATTTATTTGTAAAAGTTTAGCAAAAATATAATTCTGAGTTTGTCTGCATTATAATATTTCATTGTATTTATGAAAAGACTATGAATGCACCAACTATTACCATTATAAAGAATACTTCTTAGTGATAATATTACTATTCATACAATTTTAATAGCTTTCATTATTCACAAAATATTTAGATTTGTTTATTTTATGTTTTTAAGTTGATTTTTCAGAAAACACTCTGGAATGCAAGTATGTGTGTAGGCTGCTAGAGGTGTGACATTCCACACCACATGGGTGCGAATGAGACTAGTTAGATAATGAAATACCAAGTGCCTATTTTGCAATTTAAATCCAGGAAGTATGTCCTCTGGATGGATGTTCAGCAAGGGAAAAAACTGGGACTTTACCCAAAAGTCCAAGATTCATGGAGTTCAACAGCCCAGTTACAGCTGATTGTGGATGTGGCTTGAGGCAAACCTCAGGAGAAGACTTTTTGTGTCTATTGAAGCTGAAGGGAGGGTCTGGAAGGGCATAAGGCTGTGTCAACCAGAGGAACACTCTGTCGGCAGAGAAGCTATTGTTTGCATGGCTGATATGGACTATAAAGTCTGGTTTAAATGTACTATTCTTAGTGTATAAGTACTGTATAAAGCTGATTAGGCACTTTTCATATAGAATTTCTGCTTTGGATTAATAAACCTGTGTCTCTTTTATAAACTTATATTTCCAATAATATGTTTCCAAAATCACACACACATACACACACACACACACACACACACACACACACACACACACACACACACACACACACACACACACACATACATCTGTCTATCTATCTATCTATCTATCTATCTATCTATCTATCTATCTATCTATCTATCTACCTATTTTGTAATGTTCAGCCCACTGGATAACTTATGTGCTTCTAGAAAGTGCAGAATAGTAGGATCTGTCAGTTTTGCCTTCAGATCACTTCTGGCAGATGACTGAGGCTAGCATATACCTGGCAGGTGCCATATTCTTAATTAACCTACTCTGCCAGGGTAGCCTTTGTGAAACAACCAGCAGACCTACAACAGGAATGCCTTCCCATGATGCTACTACTCACTTAGTGCTTCTCAGGTAAGCAGGCTTCTGCAATGGAGCAGACTGAGCTGCTAGTCCTCTGAGGCCTACCTTTTTCTCCATTATAAAGTGTCAACCTCTGTAGCAGGTATACCATCATAAATTATGTTCTAGTCATCTCTAAAAGGGAACATAATAACTCAACGATATTTAAGGGTGCCAAAACAAAATGTAGATAAATAAAATGTGGCAACTTCCATATATCTGATTTATTAGAATATACAGGGCAAGCATTTGCCCCTTGCTTCTAGCATTTTCAGTCCATGTGATATCAGCAGCTTAGCATACTTTATTATATACAAGTGACATTTAAGCAAATTCCCCAGCTGGGTTTAATTTGTTTAAATGCCATTTGTATGTAAGAAGCTGTGCTGAGCTGCTGATTTCTTATAATGTAAAAAATCCCAGAGCACAGGTCAGAGGCTTGTCTTATGTGCTTTAATTAACTGGATCTGCAGAAGCTGCCACCCTTTGTTTTGTTCCATCTATCTTTGCCTCTATTGCTTGTCCTCTGTTTGCTTCTCTGCCTCCCACGGACCTCCCAGTGGTGCATTCCTTCAAACTTGTGCTTACAGCAGGTTTTAATGCAGTAACTGCTTACAGAGCAACTCCGTTTAGGGTATCTCAGTGATCTAGTTGAGCAATAAACCAGATTTAATTAATCATACTCACTACAGTATAAACAGCTCCTGCAATTTTGTTTCTTCTATGGCATGTGTTT
Source organism: Protopterus annectens (assembly GCF_019279795.1). Classification (NCBI taxonomy): domain Eukaryota; kingdom Metazoa; phylum Chordata; order Ceratodontiformes; family Protopteridae; genus Protopterus; species Protopterus annectens. The sequence goes on along the minus strand of NC_056745.1, from coordinate 1,298,134,520 downwards.
TCATTGCCATCTAAACAGAGCTGTGATATAACATAACCATTCTCTTTCAGCAATGGAGGCCTGTATGAGAATCATTCTACTGCAAACATTAGTCATTATTCTGTTAAGTGTGCAGTTTGTATGCACTATAAACCTTTTGTGAACTTTAGGCTGTGTGTCAATATACCAAGCTGAAAGTAAAGTATATCTATCTATGTATAAAATACTGGTGTGTGTGTGTGTGTGTGTGTGTGTGTGTGTGTGTGTGTGTGTGTGTGTGTGTGTGTGTGTATATATATATATATATATATATATATATCCACTTTGCAATTTCGAAATACTGAAATATCGAATTTTAGTATTTCGAGATAAAAATAACGAAAGTGCAGTTATTCGAAACTACATATTCCCGAATGTTAGGTTTTCGAATTTGCGGTAGTAGTGGTGTGGTGTGTAGCCGATAATGTGCTGTCTCTTTAAGGGTTAGTGTATTCTGGGGTTTAGAAATGGTGGCCAACACGTGCTTATGTCCAGAAATAGGCAAGTGTGTGTTTTTTATGAGTTTTAATGTTTTGTTTTTGAATCTTTATGGAAGTGTTAGTGGTCGGTTGGGTTAGGAAGGTGAGTGTGTGTGTGTGTGTGTGTGTGTGTGTGTGTGTGTGTGTGTGTGTGCGTGTGTGTAAGTGTGGATGTTTGTACATGTGTGGTGTGTGTTTTTCACGGGTGTACATGTGAAAGTGTGCAGTAGACTGTAGGACGTGTAGCGGTGGGTTTGCTATGTTGTTTGTGGTAGTGCAACCTCTGAGTTGGTATATATAAGTAATGGGGGTGTGGGGGTGCACAGGGGCTTTGGGGTGTGTGTTCTGTAGGTTGTTTTTGTTGTAGGGTGGTTTGTCATGTGTTTGTCTTTGTTTGGTGGAGTTTGTGTTGAAAAACAGAGCATCTCATACTGAAACTTCGGTATTATGAAGTTTCACTATTTTGACGTTCTTTTTTTAGTTTTTCGTTGTAGTGGGTTTTCGACTTTCTTGTCTCGATATACTGAAATTTGGTAATTAAGTATTTTGAGATTTGAAAGGGGACCCATATATATATATATATATATATATATATATATATATATATATATATATATATATATATACACACACACATATATATCAACAAAAAGAGAAAACTAGCTACAACTTCTTATGTAAGATCAGTGTCAAAGATCACTTTGCAGTCCTATTAAAATTAAGAAAACAGGATTCAAGTTGGAATTGCATGTTTAAACTACTGTTTGCTAGGTTAAAATAAGAGATGAATGCTTTTATCCTTGTCAGAACTTCATCAGATGTTAAGTTATACATAGCAGTAACAAATAATATATACTTTTCTATTTTCCATATAAATAATCATGTCAATTGCAACAAAGGCATTGCTTCAAGAGCAATTAAACATATCACATTCAATGAAAGTGATTGGAGCAGAGGTGCATTCAAAGTTTGCATCTTTATTATGATTGGTGCTGTTAAATCTGTATCTAGGTAAGTACAAAGTCACTGTGCATCTGGCTGTTGATCAGTGTGTGAAGTATAATTTCAAATAACAATGTAAGTAAAGCATTAGGTCTTGCATTTTTATTACATGAATACAGCACACTGTATAATGAAACAGAAAGCAGTGAGACTGTACTCTGTGTGAAATGCTGTAATGGGAGAGGGGAGAAGACTGGTGGTTAACAGAATTCAAAACAGAAGTCTGCTGCTAAGAGCAGAGGTGCAATTAGGATTTAACAATTGAGTGTAAGTCTAGGAAGTCCCAAAGAGCCAAAGCCCAAAGTGGCCTCAGGGCTAGTATTAAGACAAGCTAAAATAAAAAAAAAATAAGTGTGAATATGTGTGTGTGTGTGTGTGTGTGTGTGTGTGTGTGTGTGTGTGTGTGCGAAGATTCCCAAGCTCAGAAAACACAGAGGAGGGGAAGGGTCAGAGAAGGACAGTCGAGCCAACCAAAAAATATGTAATATGTCTATCTCTGTCTCCCTATATATAATACAGAGAGCTAGACACAGATACCCCCCCCCACACACACACACACACACACATACACACACACACACACATATATATATATATATATATATATATATATATATATACATACACACACACACACACACACACACACATATATATATATATATATATATATATATATATATATATATATATATATATATATATATATATATACGGGTCTACTATAGATGATCGAAATTTCAAAAAGCTGATTCCCATATAGCCGAGACCATATGATTGACTTTTGAAATTTTGAACATCGAAAAAAAACAAAACAAAACCAAAACATACCTACACATTGCTAGCACTTGGGGGGCTGCATCCCTCACAACCCCTGCAATTTAAATATACCAACTCCAAGATCGCATCACAGTGTGGAAGATGGAAATCTTCCCATTCCGTACTATACAGGGATGCCTGTTCTGCACATTTGAAATTCCAGAAGTTGATCATATGGTGTCAGCCATATAGGAATCGACTTTTTAGAATTTTGATTATGTGTAGGGGATCCATATAGACACATGCACACATATGTTTACATATAAAATGGTGAATGTATATATGGTTGTGTTAAGTTAATGCATGTATCTAAGATTATGCTCTCAAGATCTCACTAAGCTAGCATGTACCACTGTGGTAATTCATACTGTTAATCAAACATATCATAAGGTGAACAACTCAACTTAACATTAAATTAATCTTCAGATACCAAATAAAAGTAAAAGAGTTGCAATGGAAGTAAAAGTAAAAATCAAAAATCTAACTTAAACTTCATATAAAAAATAAAATAATAGAAATGAAGAACAAGCACAAACCAAACCAGAAATAAAGAAACCAAGTGAAGTAGCTGGATTGGACCCACTCACAAGTAAAAATGGATGAAATACTCTGTTGTAGTAAAACTAAATCCACTTTATTCACTCCACAAAAAACACATGACTTGTTCACCAAGGATAAGCGCTTTTATCTAGAAGGTCTAGACGTCATCAGATAACTTATCACAAGTGGGAATTTCCTTATATACACAAGTACAACAGGAAGTGACATGAGCAATAAAACAATTAAATAAGTAAATTAATTAAAAGTAATACAAGCACAATCTGCAGTGGTGGTGCTGCGGTAATGTTGTCGCCTCACAGTAAGACGTTGTCCTGTTCGATTCTCAGCTAGAGCGTCTTCTGTGTGGAGACATGCGTGAATGGGCATACCTTCATTGAAGGTTGTGTGTCAGGGCCAGCAACTCGGCACGTAAAGATCTACTGCCAATCATTAGCGGACTGGAGTTCCGCTGTGGTGACCCCTAACCGGGAAAAGCAGAAAGACACAACAACAAGCACAATATTAGTAGTCCTAGTAGTGAATACATACAAGTAATAACCTGATTTTCAAAAACACACACACACACACACACACACACACACACACACACACACACACACACACACACACACACACACACAAAACTCCCTAATAAATACAAAATAAATGCTAAATAACAATGTCATAAATATGTGTATCATAAATATATGCATAAAAATATAAATATATATAAAATATATATAAAAGTATTTAAAATGGAAATGTAAAAAGCTGTTTTATACAATGGATACTATTAGGTTAAATACATAAATAAATACTTAAATAAATACTGAAGAGGTAAATTTACCTCTCTAATGCTTTTAATTTCAGAATAGGGCTAATAGTAATGTGTTCATTAAGACCTGGCCAGTTCCCTGCATTTAAACGTAACGGCCAATATAGTTCTCTTTGTTTCTAAAGATAATGACCAAGTCCCCCCTTATGTCAATGCTAATACTGTCTATAATAAAAAATCGAAACTTGTGATTAATGTTCTCCATTATATGCTTACTTAGGGCATTAGTCTCTTTTTTATTTTTAATATCATATAGATGTTCGTATATATGTTTTTTAAACTTCTGGTCAGTCTTGCTAATGTAATAACAAGAAGAGACTGTGCACATAGCACAATAAATAACTTTCTCCAAACCACAATTATATTTCTGGTTAATCCTAATCTCCACATTGCTGATGCAAAATGTGTTCCCCTCTTTTATGTATCTGCAGTACACAAGAAAAAGCCACCAGCAGTTAGAAAACCAGGAACCAAGTACACTGCTGAACGCCAATAACTAGTCCACAGATATGCAATAAATATTTATTAATTCCACAAGATAAGCGCTTTCGTCAACAGACTTCAACAGATCTACAATATTAATTTAAAATCCTTACTTTTTATAGGAAATCCTTTAGACATGTGACAACACATCTAATAAATATTCATAAATGGTATAAAAAACATATAACAAATGTATATTTGGCTACATGTAAGGGCTGTACTTGTTTCTACATAGGAAAAACCGAGAGAAAATTAAATCGTAGAATATATGAGCATTGCTATTGTATTTCAAAAAAAGATGAAAAAAATGCTCTTAGCAAGCATATTATAACTAACCCTACACATAGTTTTATTTTTGGGATCCTAGAGATAGTTAAGATGGATCCAAGAGGGGGAGACTGGAAAAACAAATTACTTCAAGCAGAATCTAAATGGCAATTTAAACTGAATGCAACATTTTTTCCAGGTTTGAATGAGGCTATAAGCATCAAACCTGAGCTTAAGCACAGAGCGAATATGCTTTGAATATAAATTTTTTATATGTTTTTTATACCATTTTATATGTATATATTTGCATCCAGGAATTTTGTTTCATTTGAAAATGTATTTATAAAAAGTTTCATATGAATTTTAAATAGACAGATGGCATCTGTATTGATCTCATGAATATTTATTAGATGTGTTGTCACATGTCTAAAGGATTTCCTATAAAAAGTAAGGATTTTAAATTAATATTGTAGATCTGTTGAAGTCTGTTGACGAAAGCGCTTATCTTGTGGAATTAATAAATATTTATTGCATATCTGTGGACTAGTTATTGGCGTTCAGCAGTGTACTTGGTTCCATGTATCTGCAGTAGTTACATCTACCGCATTTATTCATAAAACCAGACCTGTGGTTGGAATAGATATTAATAGTCTCAAATATATTTTTCAAGTTCTTAACTCTTCTGTATACTATGGTGGGTTGTAATTCTATTAAAGGTCTAATGTTCTTCTCATGTCTAAGGATGGACCAATTTTTTACTAAAATGTCTCTTAGCATAAAACTATCTTGTGTAAAAATAGTGATAAAGTAAGTTTTAAAATCTCTACTTTCTTCAATTGTAATGTTGTCATGATGATTAGTAGATGTACCATTTATAGTAACATCACCTGAAAGTAGAGGCAAATAAAAAGCACGCTCCCTCTTATTAACAACCTCAATCATAATATCACTTATAAATTTGAAAGGGTACCCTCTTTTCACAAACATTTGTTTTAAATTATCACATTATTCCAGGAAATTCCTCCATACCAGACACCATACGTATTGCCTGCATGAATTGGCCCTTTACAATTGCCTTCTGTTGTTTTATAGGGTGGGTACTGGAAAAATGCAATAAAGAATTTGAGAACGTACTTTTTCTAAACATCTTTGATATAAACTTCTTGTTTAAATAATTTTTCACCAAGAAACTGTCTAAAAAAGGAAATCATGTTGAGGTCACTGGTGTGAGTGAACTTTATAATTCTGTGGTATTTTCAATATAATCAATAAAATCATCAATAACATCAATAGGTCCATCCCATAGAACAAACATATCCTCCAAAAACCTGGTATAGAACTTAATATGCTTGAAATAGCATGAGGGGAATAATTTTTTTTTTCTCCCATAGCCTGACCACAATATTGGCATAGAAACCATCACATGCAGAGCCCATAGCCACTCCCTCTTGTTGGAAATATATTTCTTTGTTAAACAATATAAAATTGTTTTTAGGACCATTTCCATCAATTGCATATAGACTAAAACATCAAAATGTGCAATACCTTTTTCATGGAGATACTCTGTAAGCCAATCTAACCCCGTGTCATGGGGTATGACTGAATACAAGTCCTTAATGTAATGGTTATAAAAATGTAGGCATCCTTGAAAGATATTTTGTCCATAGCCTCGAAAAAAACTCCATGAATCCTTGCAAATATGTGTCTCATTAAAAACATGTCTCTTTAACTTGTTATCCAAATATTTTGCCAAGGGGTGGGTAATGGAGTCCTTAGAGTGTACTATGGGGCGTATGGGTGGTGTAACCAGGTATTTGTGTAATTTCGGTAAACCAAACATAACAGACAGTTTGGGGTAAGGAACCGATAAATAATTATGAACATCTATATATATTGAACCCTCGATAAAAATATTTTGGAGTTCATTTCTTATACGGTTATATGCAACATTAAGTTCATTTACAGAAGATTTTGTATAAGCTTTTCCTTCTAGAATGAATAACATTTTCTTATTATAATGCCCATAATTCTTCAAAACTACACTTCTCCCCTTGTCCTAGTGGTTTGTGAAAATTTCTTTATTGCTTCAATAATCTTTTTCTCACTAAAATTAACATTTGCATTAGTAAATTTTGAATGGCATATGTCCAATTCACAAATATTCTCAAATAATTGGACAGTATGGTGAAGTGGGGGATTGTAGGTGCTAGAAATAGCCAAGGGGTTAACAAAGGAACAGAGTTTTTGAAAAGGATTTTTAAATTCAATCTGCGTGTGTACATTCTCAAATCCATTAAAATATTAGAAATATCTGGGGATTGTGAGGGTACAAAAGTAAACCCTTTAGCAAACAAGTCACAATGTTCAGAATTAATCTCCATACTAGAAAAATTGTATACATTAAAATTGCCTAAGGTGTTAGTAACAATGTGACAGGGAGGGAGTGGGTGGCCTAGAATATCACCTGAGGTATCATGTAATAAATGCAAGTTATCTAAAAAAGCCACAGTTAAATCCTGTTGTTCCATGTCTGATACCTCTTCCTCCCTCTGTTCGTCATCCCTCCCCCATTCCTGTAATTGTTGTTGTACATCGGAGCTGTCTCCCAGTTGTTGTTCCCTGGTGGACCCTTGTTTATCAGGTGCTCTGAGTGTCTTAAAGGTGGGAACTCCTCTGGGTCTACAAAAATTTGCCCCGAGTTACTAGAAGAGAGATTACTCACATTGTTAGTGTTATTAGTGTTCACTGAATTTGAATTAGGGTTTATAAATTTAAATAAATTTAAAATAAAAAAATAAAATAAACAAATATGTATTACTGAAGATAAAAATGGAAATTAAACTCAAGCATAGACATGAAATAATATAGCTATATATAATAAAACTACTTGTATTATTGTGATTTAGTAAAAGTTGCTATGCTCCAATTTGTTTAACTTGAGTAAGCTCCTAATGGAACATGCCCTGTTGAATCTGGGCTTCCAATCAACTTTAAGTAAAATTTGCCATTCAGGTTCTTTTTTCTTTAGCATTTTGTTCAGATTGCATTGCAATGGGCCTGATTTGAGTCTCTCAATGACCTGAAAAACAAACTTTTCATAGTTCCTACAGACCTGACCATGTCTAGATAGCGGTTTGTTGAAGTCTTTAAATCTGATGTATGAGAGATGTTTGATCACTCTTAATCTGAGAGGATTAGTTGTTCTTCTTATGTAGAATGCTTTGCATTTTGTGCAGCTTGCCCAGTACACCATAAAGCTGCTATTGCAGTTATTATATCTGTCAGTGCAGACATATTTATGTTTTGAGTTTGGACATATAAAATAATTCTCTTGGCTCATAAATGCACAGCATCTGCTCAAACAGCAGGCTTAAGGGCTTTAACAACCCACTGTCTAGACATACTCAGGTCTGCAGGAACTATGAAAAGTTTCTTTTTCATGTCATTGAGAGACATTCAACCATTTTGTTACAGTTGGTTTTATTTCTGATTTCCATTTCATAGTAATTGCAGTTGTTGGCAGCCAACAGCATTAAACATAATAGGACCTTACTGTTTCAAAGCAATTCAGGTTTTATATCCCAACTTAGACGAATCATTTCTCTAGTGAAAAGAATTTGCTTAATCAACATTTCTGACAAAGTACCCTCTATGGAACTCATTGCATTCCCCCAAAATATGTTCAAGGTACCCCTCTCTTCCCATCACACCTCCAGCAACTGTTATATGTGCAAAACATTCTCCAAAGTTGACTAGGGGTATACAAATACCTTTGCAAACATTTCCATTGAAAATATTAAGTCTTCTAGATTTTTACTTACTTGAGAACCGTAGAAAAAGTCTCCCATTCTTTCTTTATATATTGTCTTTCCATTCTCATTTCTCAGTCTTTTCTAACCTCTTCTGATTGATTCTAATGATTATCATGCATTATTTTTTATACCATACTGGTTATCTTTATTTTACAGCAGCTTCTGTTCTACACTCAACTATAGTCTCAACCACAGCTGGTCTTTTACTTAACACTCTCCTGTCCCTTTTTCTATGCATATATTCTGTTATCAATCCCTGGTAGAAAAGGCAGTCTCCAACCTACAGTCCAAACTTCTGTTTCACCTCACCCCACTCTATGACATTTCCCTTACTAGTTATTTGTTCCTAGTACCTTGGTTAATTTGCTAATGATCATCAATAAATCCAGCTCCCGCTCTGCCTATTTCCTCTAACCCTACTTACAGTCATCCCTATTGGGAAAATCTCTTTTCTCCATTTACATGTTGGCTTCGTTCTCAAAATATTTTTTTGCTGCTTTTTACATATAATATTCTGTATGAATTTATCAGTTTTGGAAAACACCTTAACCATTCTCATAACTAATATATATATATATATATATATATATATATATATATACCTTATAACCATAGTTACAAATTGAAAATGGTCTATATATAAGGTTGGATTAAAGGGTCTTTGACCCCTTTGATTAGCACAGCCATCACAGCTTTTTTCCAAGATGTTGGTACTGTCCCTCCTTTTCTATTATTGTTAAACAAAACTTTCCAGAATGTTATCAGTTTTTCCCTCCGAACTTTCAAATGTCCACAAGAATTTCATCTGTTCCTGGAGACTTCCCTAGTGATTGATTATCCATAACCATTTTTATCTCATCCTCTCTTGTCCTATCCCATCTTAGCTATCAGTTCTTTAGCCTCATCTTCTTCTAACCTTGGCATATTTAAGTCATCCATAAATGTTTCCATTTATGTCTTTTCTTGGTTCCCTCATTTATCTGCTCCATAAGAATTTTTATAGAATTTCCAAAATATCTTTTATTTATTTATTTATGTACTTATTTATTTATCCTTTGATAACCAGAAAATGTTAACTGAGCCAATGGCCCATTTTCAGCAGAGGCCTGGGAAGAAAAACTCGAGAACAGATTCAAAAACATTTAAACAATAGTTGATAACTAATCACATACAACTGAAGAAATCTGCAACAGATTATTTTACTATGAGATGGGGAGAGAGACTAAACAAAAACACACATAAAAACATTTTACTGTAGCTGAATTATATACAAGGGGAGAAAATCCCCACAACAGATAAAAAGACAAACAGTTTACAGAAATATTACTAGGATAAATTGTGATCAAGAATACGATATGTACTGCAAGTAGCAAGACACATGGCAGAAGTGGATAGCCTATATCAAGTAAACTAGTAAACAGTTATTCAAAATATTGACTATATTTCTAATAATATATGGATGTGAGAAATAACAGAGTACTCTGCTGCCAGAATTAATAATAATAGTAATATAATGAGATGAGTAGGACTAATGAGCAGTAGGGAAAATTAAGGACATGGAGAGACAGTTGATTATTATTAGAAAGATGAGAATGTAGGGGTGACCAAGATGGCTAACTGAGAGCAGCAACTGGTGAAAGCTCTGTGACTGAAAACTTTTCTCTGATAGAAAATATAATCAGAAAATTAAAATTTGGAGATGCTTGTTAGTTAATTTTATTCATTAATAGTCAGAGAAAAGACCCGCGGTGGTGGTGCTGTGGTAGCATTGTTGCCTCATAGTAAGACGCTGTCCGGTTCGATTCTCAGCTAGAGTGTCTTCTGCGTGGAGGCATGCGTGAATGGGCATACCTTCGTTGAAGGTTGTGCATCAGGGCTGGTAACTCGGCATGCAAAAATCAACTACCAATCATTAGCGGACCGGAGTTCCACTGTGGCGACCCCTAACCGGGAAAAGCAGAAAGACATAAACAAATAGTTAGAGAAAAGATTTATAGCTTCAAGTTCTTCAAAATATGTAATTTTCCTGTCAGTATTTCAGTTGTTTGATTAAAAGTGAAGAAACTTCAGGTTCTTGTGTCAAAAAAGACATCCAGTCAATAATATTTAGTATACAGGATGTATTACTTAAAATGCACAAACTGGATACCAAAATAGAAAGTTTTAAAGATGAGACCAGAAAGAAGATGAAGCATTTAAAAATTCTCATTAAGCAAAAAAGTGTACAAATCAGCAGTACTGAAGATGCTTTAAATGATCATGAACGGAGAATAACTGAAGGTGAGTCTCAGCCTAAATTTCTTTTAAAACAACAAAATAATTGGCTCATGAATAAAGCTGATGATTTAGAAAATAGACTGAGATGAAGTAACATTAGAATTTATAGTATACATGAAACGTATGAGGGAGACAATATAATAGACTTCTTAATAACTTGGCTTTATAAAAAAACAATTAACTCTACCTGAAACTTTATCTTTTTGGAATTTAAAGGGCACATAGATCCCTGAGACCACCTTTGAAGAAGGAAAACTCACTACCATGTTCAATTATAGTTAAGTTTATGTCTAGCTTAGAAAAAAGATGAAGTATTAATGATGACATGGTCCAGCCCACCTATTAAAATAAGTGAACTTGTAATCAGATTTGACAATGATTAATCCAGTATAGTAATGAGTAAAAGAAAATCCTGTTTACAACTGGTCAAGGAACTTGAAAAGAATGCTATTAAAACCCTTTGGTGTTTCCTGCAAAGATGAAATTATTTCTTTCTTTCTGAATGAACTAAAATATTTGACACACTGGAGGAGACATCCACTTTTATCAACAATAAAATCCTTAATAATACTGAAGAAATGAGTGGAACAGCACACATCTCAAGAGACAGAGTGAGCTGAATTCCTGGAAAACTGCTTCTAATGTTAAAAAGCTTAAAACAAGTGACTTTTATTCTCTGGTTGCAGGACTTTTATTTAGATTTACCTTTTAATAAAAGGTTTGTATTGGACTTTAAGCTTCAAAACATATGTAAGTATGTATTTATATTTTAAGCTAAAACATTTTTCATGATGAGGAATATAAATAGTCTGTTAGTTCAATAAACCCTACATGGTCCTTTTCTGTGGTGTGCATGTTGTGACAGTAGCACAAAGTTTTAGATTTAGTAAGTGCTGTGTAGAGGCGCACACCTCCTTGCAAACAAGGTAAACACCATGACATGCTAATTACAGCATAAGCAGCAGAACTGCATGTTAATCAACCAATCCAACATGCTATTCAACAAGCTATAAAGTAACTGTGTAGACTCAGTGCTGGTTTTCCCTGTAAATTACAAAACCTTTTGGAATACAGCCACAGAAAGGAGTCTACACAGAAAGAATGTTAGGGGCAGCTGCTGCTTTAATTCATTTGTATGTGCAACAGTCTGAAGCTTATGCTGATGCTGCCAATAGACCTAGGCCTAGAAGGAGAAGAGTTTTCAGGCCCTGTTTAACTTTTCACAACCTACATGATGTGGAATTTGTAGACAGCTACAGGGTGAACAGGGACATACTAAAGGAACTCTGCAATCTCTGTTGTCCTCAACTCAGAGCCAGGACCAACTGAGGGGAACCCATCCCAGTGGAGACAAAGGATGTGTAACACTCAGAATCATAGCTAAAAGTATAATTCAGAGACCAACAGGGGGTATGTCGGAGGTGTCACAGTCATCAGTATCCAGGATCATCCATCAATTCCTGAATGCTGTGCTCCAACATGCCAGTGACACATATAGTTTGCCTGTACTTCTGAGGAGAGGGCCAGAAATATGCAGGAGTTGTACTGTGTAGCACACTACCCTGAATTACTGGGTGGCATAGACTGCACACATATAGAAATTAAGGCAACACCTGGAGATTAGGGTAGGATCTACATAAACAGAAATGGCTACCACTCTATTAACTGCCAAGTCATGTGTAATGCCAAAAGAATCATCTTGAAGTTGTGTGCTGGCAACCCTGGCAGTTACCATGACTCACATATCTGGCACACCTCCCAACTGTATCAGATGTTTGCTAGGGGGATATCCCACAGGGTCATTTACTGGGTGATGCAGGTCATGCACTGGAACTGTGGCTGATGACACCCATCAGAAATGCACACCATGAGGCACACTGTTAAACCAGAAACATCAGAGAGCATGTGTTTGGGCTACTGAAGTCGCAGTTCCCATGCCTAGGTACATCTGGGGGAGCCCTGCAGTACAATCTAAGTACATATACTAAAATATTAAAGGCATGTGCCATGCTACACAACATCATCCTGAGAAAACAGCTTAACAGGATCAGCAAGGGGAAGGAGCACACACCCTACCACTGATGCTAAGGTCACTACAGCCACAGGCAGATGAGGAGTCAGAAGGGCAACCACCAGCTGCTGTGGGTGTAGACAGATGTAGGTGTTCTCAATATGCCCTTGCATTGGCTAAGAGACAATGCATAACACACTCACTCACCATCTAGGGGCCTAAAACCTTCCTCCTATGCAAGTATATATACTAACATTGATGCCAGGCAACTCGCACAGCTTTTACATTCCCATGTATTGGTTGTGTACTGCTTGGATCAGACAGAGTCAACCCTGAACTAAAACTGTGGCAAGTGCTGCATTTACAAGGTAAGTCTTGAACCTGGAGTGTATTATGTAATAATATGAATGAGTGGCATATCTTTGCATTTCATTACTTGGTACTGTAAGCAAGTAAAAGGTGGGAGATTTGTATAGACATGTGTGACTTAGATGTTTAGGTTGGATGCAAAAACAGAGACTAACAATAAAAACATATCCTTGTTTGTGCCATGACAGAAATGCAGCTTTGCTCCCCCATCCCCAAATGAACAGGCAAATGACACACTTGGCAAACAAGATATCTTTGAAATGCTAAAAGTGCTCTGAAATGACCTGTCTCTGAAACATGTCTGCAGATTTAATACAGAATATTCCCTGTGAAGGTATTGCCAATAATATATACCTGTAAAATGCTTTAACAAACTTGCCCATGCCATCAGTACACTTCTAACTAATGTATACAGATAAAGAAAATTAGCATGGTGAAGATGCAAATGAGGTGTGAAGTCATTAGAATTGCTGAATCCCAAATTCTTGGCTCCATGTTTCAGATGTAACGATAGTGCAGGCACTCCCTCACTGTTTATTTTTAATGGATTGTACATGATAAGTAGGAGTTGGTGGCAGTGGAAACTACCATATATTCTGGGCAGAAGGGGAGATAACTAGTAAACCTGTGCCAGCCTTCCCCAGGTGTGTGTGTGTTTGTATATAAATGAAATCTCAAAGTGTGTATGTGTCAGCTACTTGAGCAGGGACACTAGGCATTAGTTGGACAAAGAGGGTGCTGGAGGTCTTGGCTTGACGCCTCAGCTGAGATATTAACCCTATAGCTGTGCCAGTGAGGAGTCTTATTGGGGATTTGGAGAAAGAGGAGGAAACCAGCCCCAGACTGACTGTGATCTCTGTGCACTCTTAAGGGAAATGGCACTTTACTGTGTGTGTACTTGTAATCCTCCCATTGTGTACATCCCTCTCTGTTGCCAGTGGTGAGGATTGAGGTTTCTTGATTACCGGGCCAGTGCAGGAGTGTCGCATATTAATTGGGTGGACAGTTGTAGGATATCCATATGACATATTAATTGGTTGACAGTGGTGAGATAGCCACATCACATCTTAATTTCCTTGTAGTGGTGTTTATTTTTAGTTTATTTTTTTGTTAGCTTAGTTAGTCAGGGACTGCAGACAAGTATGTCAGCAGAGGAGTATGGCAAGCTGAAAAAGAGACAGTTGGCTGAGATGTGCCAGGCTAAAGGACAGGTGCATGCCAACCTGACTAAGGCAGACATGATTGAAGCTTTGGGCACAGCTGCATTGTAGACCAGCAATCAGGAGGACAACCAGGCTGGTCTTGGAGATGTACACTTCTCAGAAAATGGACAGCTGAACATTTCTACAGAGGTCTTAAAATCCATCTGGAGTTAAAGAGACTTGAGCTGGAGGCCAAGCATTTGGAAGTACAAGCAGCAGAGAGACTGAGATGTCTAGAGGCTGAGGAAAATGAGAAACTGTGACGTCTAGAGGGTGAGGAGAAGCAGAGGCATGGGCAACATAATAAGGAGATGCTGATTCTTCACCAGAGTCATGCAGGTAATGGGGAAGGGAATAACCAAACCCCAGAACCAACAAATGTCAGTAAATTTCTTCCGCAATTTACAGAGGGGGATCATTTTGATAGTTTCATTCATATGTTTGAAAGGGCATATAAGCAGTATAATGTTGGCCAAGCACTCTGGGTACAGTTCCTGACCCCCTTACTCCATGATAAAGCTGTAACTGCTTTTTCTAAATTGTCTGATACTGATTGCTTAAATTATAATATTGTAAAAACTGTCTTTTAGAATGTTTTAATACCTGGAGCTTATAGGAAAAAGTTTCATGAGCATAGAAGCAAGGCAAATGGATGTGTGTGTGAATATGTTGCTGAACTAAGCACTTATTTTCATAGGTGGGTGAGTGGATGTCAGGTCACCACTTTTGAAAGCTGAAAGACCTTTTGGTGAGGGAACAAGCCCTTAGTACTTTGCCTGAGGACATGAGAATAAAATACTGAGACATCTAGAGGCTGAGGAAAATGAGAAACAGTGACGTCTAGAGGCTGAGGAGAAGAAGAGGCATAGGCAACATGAAAAGGAGATGCTGACACTTCACCAGAGTCATGGAGGTAATGAGGAAGGGAATAACTGAACCCCAGAAGCAACAAGTGTCAGTAAATTTCTTCCACAATTTAAAGAGTGGGATAAATTTGATAGTTTCATTCATATGTTTGAAAGGGTATGTAAGCAGTATAATGTTGACCAAGGGCTCTGGGTACGGTTCCTGGCCCCCTTACTCCATGGTAAAGCTGTAACTGCTATTTCTAAATTGTCTGATACCAATTACTTAAATTATAATATTGTAAAAACTGTATTTTAGAATGTTTTAATACCTGGAGCTTATAGGAATAAGTTTCATGAGCATAGATGCAAGGCAGATGAAAGTATGTGTGAATATGTTGCTGAACTAAGCACTTATTTTCATAGGTGGGTGAGTGGATGTCAGCTCACCACTTTTGAAGGGCTGGCAGACCTTTTGGTGAGGGAACAAGCCCTTAACACTTTGCCTGAGGACATGAGAATCTGGTTAGCTGATAGGCAATGCACTACTGCAGATGACTTGGGGAAGAAGGGACATCTATACCTAGCAAGCAGGACATCACTGCACAGGAAAGGGACACCCAGTGCTGCTCATGGTTCTAAGGGAACCCATGGTGGGCAGCCCAGACTGCCCCAACAGAGTCTGCCAGTAGCAGAGGAAGCCACTAGTCCAGGTACATGTCCAGGACCAAGGGTTAACTGTTTTAAATGCAACCAGTGGGGCCATGTAGCATATAGATGTCCATGGAGGCAAGGTGGAGAACAAAAGTTTTGTGAGACAGTAAGCGGGAATGACAAAATACCAGCAGTAAGTTGTCTCAAGACAACAAGAGTACCAAATTACCACAAGAGGTTATATTCTATCTTGGTGAATGGGAGAGAGGCCACTGCTAAGAGAGACACAGCCTCTGCCCTAACCATTGTAAAGCCTGCAATGGTTAAAGAGGAGCACTACTTGCTTGGGAAGTCTACTTCAGTTAGACCTTTAGGAGGAACCCCATTCCAAATAACTTTGGCTAGGCTTCACCTTGACTTGGAGGGTGGAAAAGGAAGCCAGCATGTAGGTGTGTTTGAGGATATCCCTGCAGATGTCCTGATAGGGAATGGTTTTGATAATAAAGTACCATGTGTGCATGCAGTTACATGCAATCAGGCTTGGAGACAAGCATGTGGGTCTGGCAGCCTGGGGTAGACCCAGACAGACTGCACACTTGTTGTCAGGACTGGTGAGGTGGTTATTTCAGGGAGGGAGCTACCCTGTAGCATTGAGACTGAAGGAGAGCACAGATGCTTGTGGGTACTGATGTTCCCTTGGACAGAGTGACTGCATGGGCAGAGGTGAGTAGTAGTACCTGGGCTGACAGTGATTCACCCCTGTCAGAGAATACCAGATTTACTGTGGAAGGGGAGCTGCAAATGGTTCCAAAGAGAGAGTTGAGACAGGCTCAGCTCTAAGACTCTACAGTACAAGGCCTGAGGGAGGTAGCTAGTGAGGCACCTGATTCGCAAGGGAAGGGAGAATCTGCATACTGGGAAAAAGGGTTACTGTATAGAGAGTGGACTCCTGAGGGGATGGCTAGAGGGTGAGAGAATACAGCAGTTGATAGTGCCCAGAGCCTACCATCTGGCACATCTAGCCATAGCCCATGATATTCCCTTTGCAGGTCATATGGCATAAAACATACAAAAAGATGTATTATGCAGAACTTTTATTGGCCTGGAATTTCTAGAGATGCAACAGGGCACTACAGGACCTGTGAGCAGTGCTAAAGGGTAGGCAAGGCAGGAGACAAGGTGAAGGCTCCTTTGATGCCTTTGGCTATGATTGAGGAGCCATTTCAGAGGGTAGCTATGGATATTGTGAGGCCTCTGAGTACCCCAAGTTCCACAGGGAAAAAGCATATCCTAGTGGTAGTAGATTTTGCTACCAGATACCCTGAAGTGATGGCTCTGTCCTCCATTGAGGCAGAAAAGGTGGCAAATGCTTTGCTAGAGGTTTTCAGGAGGGTAGGTTTCCCAAAAGAAATACTGACTGACAGAGCTGCCAGTTTCATGTCAGACCTGCTGGCTTGTCTGTGGAAGCACAGTGGGGTGAAGCACCTAATGACCACCCCCTACCATCTCAAGACTAATGATATTGATGAGAGGTTAAACTCACACTCAAGTCCATGCTATGGGCATTTGCAGACCAGTTTAAGAGGGACTGGGACAAATATCTGTCCCATCTGTTGTTTGCTTACAGAGAAGTTCCCAAGAATTGACAGTTTTTTCACCCTTTGAGTTATTGTATGGGCATAGGGTGAGGGGACCTCTAGATTGATTTGAGATGAGTGGGAGGGTGAGTGTGAATCTCATAAAGAGTTTTTTGTGGCATATGTCCTAAACCTCAGGACAAAAGTTAGGGAACTCAAGGGCTTGACCCAGGAGAACGTATCAGAAGCCCAACAGCAGGAAAAAGGTCTGGTATAACAGGAAAGCTTGAACTAGAGAGTATGCTGTAGGGCAGCAGGTAATGGTTCTCATTCCTGTCAGACACAACAAGCTGCAGGCAGCTTGGCAGGGACCCTACAAGGTGGTAACAAAGGTCAGTGACGTTAACTACATGGTAGAACTGCTAGGCAGGAGGCAGGGGCACAATTTGTATGATGTTAACATGATGAAATCTTACCATGATAGGGAGGTCCTTGTGCTGAGTATTTGCAGTGGATGGCAGGAGGAGTATGAGGGGGATCTGGTGACTGATCTCCTCTGTGAGGCTTGGACTGACACCTCAGTGGAAGGGGTAGCAATGTCTCAGCAGCTATCCCCTACCCAGGTTCAAGAAATTTGAGCAGTGTTACAGGAGTTTGGGGACATGTTCACTGGGAAACCAGGGTGCACCCTCTTGGTGCAACACCGTGTGGATACAGGACCACAAATGCCTATTAAGCAGGCCCCTTATAGGGTGTCTGAGAAAGTCAAACAGACTCTGAGGGAGGAGATACAGGAAATGTTGGAACTAGGGGTGATTTAGGAGTCCAGCAGTCCCTGGGTCTCCCCAGTGGTGCTGGTACCAAAGAAGGATGGCAGCACCAGGATCTGTGTGGACTACAGGAAATTAGTCACACAGATTCAGATGCTTACCCCTTGCCTAGGACAGATGAAGCCCTAGAGCAGCTGGGTGGAGCTAAGTATCTTACCACTATTGATCTTACCAAGGGTTACTGGCAGGTGCTCTTGACTCCCACTGGTAGAGAGAGGGCAGCTTTTGCGAATCATTTTGGCTTGTATGAGTTCACGAAGATGCCCTTTGGGATGAAAAATGCCCTAGCGACTTTCCAGAGGCTGGTAGATTGTATCCTAGCAGGAGCAGGAGATTTTGCCCTTGTTTACCTAGATGATATTGCCATTTACATCTATTCCTAGCAAGAGCACCTTCAGCATGTCAGGGAGGTGCTGGGCAGACTACAGAGGGCAGGGTTGACCATTAAGCCCAGCAAATGTCAGGTGGTTATGGCAGAGGTATCCTTTCTGGGTTATAGAGTGGGGAGTGGTGAGATCAGGTCAGAACCTGCCAAAGTGGAAGCCATTCAGGCATGGCCTAACCCTGTTATTAAAAAACAGGTGAGGGCATTCTTAGGGACAGCAGGGTACTACAGAAAGTTTGTCCTCAATTATAGTACCATAGCTGCTCCCCTCAAAGACCTGACAAGGAAAACAGGCCAGATAAGGTAGTGTGGATCCCAGCATGTGAGCAGACATTCCAGAAGTTTAATGGACCTTTGAGAGGACCCCCTGTGCTAGCCAGTCCAGATTACAGTAAATAATTTGTTGTGCATGTAGATGCTTCAAACCATGGGGTGGGGGCTGTACTTAGCCAGATTTCCTCAGAGTGAGAAGAGTACCCAGTGGTATATCTCACTTGTAGGCTCCAACCCAGTGAGGAATGCTATGCAGCTGTAGAAAAGGAATGCCTAGCCATAGTGTGGGTTCTGCAGAAACTTCAGCTTTATCTGTATGGAAGGAAATTCACTGTAGTTACAGATCACAATCCCTTAACATGGCTACATCAAGACAGCCAGCAAAATGTCAGGTTACTAAGGTGGAGCCTAGGGTTGCAAGCATATGATATGACAGTGCAGCACTGCAGTGGGGTTAGCAATGCCAACACAGATGGGCAGTCAAGACTGGGAATGGAGTAAGGTATTCCCATATATGCCCAACTACATGGTAGAATTGCTAGGCAGGAGGCAGGGGCACAATTTGTATGATGTTAACATGATGAAATCTTACCATGATAGGGAGGCCCTTGTGCTGAGTATTTGCAGTGGATGGCAGGAGGAGTATGAGGGGGATCTGGTGACTGATCTCTTCTGTGAGGCTTGGACTGACACCTCAGTGGAAGGGGTAGCAATGTCTCAGCAGCTATCCCCTACCCAGGTTCAAGAAATCTGAGCAGTGTTACAGGAGTTTGGGGACATGTTCACTGGGAAACCAGGGTGCTCCCACTTGGTGCAACACCATGTGGATACAGGACCACAAATGCCTATTAAGCAGGCCCCTTATAGGGTGTCTGAGAAAGTCAAACAGACTCTGAGGGAGGACATACAGGAAATGTTGGAACTAGGGGTAATTTAGGAGTCCAGCAGTCCCTGGGTCTCCCCAGTGGTGCTGGTACCAAAGAAGGATGGCAGCATCAGGATCTGTGTGGACTACAGGAAATTAGTCACACAGATTCAGATGCTTACCCCTTGCCTAGGACAGATGAAGCCCTAGAGCAGCTGGGTGGGGCTAAGTATCTTACCACTATTTATTTTACCAAGGGTTACTGGCAGGTGCTCTTGACTCCCACTGGTAGAGAGAGGGTGGCTTTTGCGAATCATTTTGGCTTGTATGAGTTCACGAAGATGCCCTTTGGGATGAAAAATGCCCTAGCAACTTTCCAGAGGCTGGTAGATTGTATCCTAGCAGGAGCAGGAGATTTTGCCCTTGTTTACCTAGATGATATTGCCATTTACATCTATTCCTAGCAAGAGCACCTTCAGCATGTCAGGGAGGTGCTGGGCAGACTACAGAGGGCAGGGTTGACCATTAAGCCCAGAAAATGTCAGGTGGTTATGGCAGAGGTCTCCTATCTGGGATATAGAGTGGGGAGTGGTGAGATCACGTCAGAGCCTGCCAAAGTGGAAACTATTCAGGCATGGCCTAACCCTGTTATCAAAAAACAGGTGAGGGCATTCTTAAGGACAGCAGGGTACTAGAGAAAGTTTGTCCTCAATTATAGTACCATAGCTGTTCCCCTCAAAGACCTGACAAGGAAAAAGAGGCCAGATAAGGTAGTGTGGATCCCAGCATGTGAGCAGACATTCCAGAAGCTTAAAGGACCTTTGAGAGGACCCCCTGTGCTAGCCAGTCCAGATTACAGCAAATAATTTGTTGTGCAGGTGGATGCTTCAAACCATGGGGTGGGGGCTGTACTTAGCCAGGTTTCCTCAGAGGGAGAAGAGTACCCAGTGGTATATCTCAGTTGTAGGCTCCAACCCAGGGAGGAATGCTATGCAGCTGTAGAAAAGGAATGCCTAGCCATAGTGTGGGTTCTGCAGAAACTTCAGCTTTATCTGTATGGAAGGAAATTCACTGTAGTTACAGATCACAACCCCTTAACATGGCTACATCGAGACAGCCAGCAAAATTGCAGGTTACTAAGGTGGAGCCTAGGGTTGCAAGCATATGATATGACAGTGCAGCACTGCAGTGGGGTTAGCAATGCCAACACAGATGGGCAGTCAAGACTGGGAATGGAGTAAGGTATTCCCAGTTATGCCCAACCCTTTCAAGCAATATTTCTCAAGGGCCACTTGAAAAACTAGCTTGAGTTTTCAGGGGGGAGGAGAGAACTGTGATATAGGGAAATACTGCCAGCCTATGTATCTAGAATTGTGTAAGTAAAATGTCATTTGTGAATATTGATATGATTTATGCAGAACTGTCTGTTATGTACTGAGCTAAAATGTAACCACAGCATGCCCTGCTCACTTAGAACAGAAATGCATATAAACTATATACTTGTGCAAATATATGTTTTAACAGTAGAAACTAGGACATAAAAGGGTTAACTTGCAAAACTTCTGGAAAATAAGTTGAAATGAAACTGCTTTATGATTGTGCTATAAATGTTCTCTCTCAGTTTCAGTGTAGTAGACACAATGTCTAGAGCTAGAAGTTTTTGTATTGTCTTAAAAGAGAAGTAATTACTGAGTTTAAAATGTATAAGTATTTTATTGTTTTATGACTTCCAAGATCTACAAACATCTGAGAGATATGTAGTTTGAATACAGAGATGTTGCATTTTGTTAGTTTCTGTTTTAGCCTGGGAACTGAAGTCAGGTGACAAAAAGTGACTTCATCCAAGCTAACCCAACAGTAATATTTGATATTGATTTAAGAACTCTCTCAAAGAGAGAATGGGCATTATCTGTATTTTATCTTAGACCTAGCAAGAACATCCATTCATCATCATCATCATCATCATCATCATCATCATCATCATCTGCACTTGCTTGCTGTAAGTAAGATTTAGGGCATAGTATCTCTTTTAGATATAGTTAGAAATATAACAAAGATTAGTTTAAATGTTTTCTGTATTTATTTGAGACTGCCCTGCATTGTTGTTTTAAATACTTCCTGTGATTTTGAACTCTGAAGTAACTGCATTGATTTACTGAGTATTGTCTTGTTCTTTTATTTATTATTAAATATATTTAAACCTATCTTTGTGGCTATTTGTGAGAGATATTTAAGCTCTTAGAGTACTTGCATGTGTATTTGGTGACACTGTACAGGCCACTCCTAAAATGCCTTGCTCTTGGTCAGACTACCGTTTGGATAATAGTGACATTACACACTAGGATTGGACACCCTGTGTAAGGGCCTTATAGTAGCTGATATCTAGTGGTTGGAGGCAGTGAAAACTACCTTATAGTCTGGGCAGAAGGGGGCATAGCTAGTAAACCTGTGCCAGCCTTCCTCAGGTGTGTGTGTGTGTGTGTGTGTGTGTGTGTGTGTGTTTGTATCTAAATCAAATCTCAAAGTGTGTGTGTGTGTGTGTGTGTGTGTGTGTGTGTGTGTATGTGTGTGTGAGCTATTTGGGCAGGGACAAAAAGCACTGGTTGGACAGAGAGGGTGCTGGAGGTCTTGGGTTGGTCCCTCAGCTGAGATCATAACCCTATAGCTTTGTCAGTGGGGGTTCTTATTGGGGCTCTGGAGAAAAAGGGAGAAACCAGCCCCAGACTGACTGTGTGTGTACTTGTAATCTTTGTGCACATCTCTCACTGTTGCCAGAGGTGAGGATTGAGGCTCCTTAATTACTGGATCAGTGAAGGGGCATCACACCAGATACATTCAATTAATTCTTTTGGGTACCTTGCAAACCCTATGCGGTGTTGTGTTGCAGTTAACACAGAGACCTTAAGAATGATTAGTAAATTAGGGAATGTCATGTAACTAATCCTGTGGCAGCAGGTGTAAGTGTAGGGCTGGAGTACTGATGGTCCTGGGTTCAAGTACAGGATGTGCAACCTTTTTTATTACTGTTGTGATATGAACAAGTCTTAATTCAACTGTCTTGTTGCAACATTTGTAAGTGGAGAACTGCCATACACATTTATTTATTTTATTTATTTATTTATCATTTGTTTTCTGGGAAAGTCTGACTTGGAATGAGACAGTTTTCAGCAGAGGCCTGGGGTGAAACGCTCTAGATGCATATCTTTGTAATGTGGGAGGAAACCTGATCACACAGAGGAAACCCACATCAGTGCAGGGAGGATATGCATACTCTGAACAGAAGGCACCCCAGCTGAGAATTGAGCCGGATAACCTCTTGCTGTGAGGCAACAATGTTAACCACTGCACTACTGCACCGTCCATGCTCCTGGCTTTTAATACAGGATATTCCATGCACTTTTACTGTTGTACCACTTCCCATTATATTCACCCTCAGTTATAACACTTTAGATAGTGGAGATGATATTAATTATTTGTATGAGGATGATACACTATTATTGTTTTATTCATTTATTTATTTATGCATTATCAGATTTATTATCAAATGTATGTCTGAAGATATACTGTGTATTATATTTCTGTAAGTATAATTCTGCTATCTGGACTTACATAGCCTTCACATTTGCCTAAGACACATACACAACTACCTCTATATACAATAATCTTGCCAGATCACACACATACATGTGTAACAGCTCACACTGTCACCTGCATTTATGTATGATGCCTGACTGTATCTGAGCAGCACTTCTGCTGTGGCAAAGATGGGAAATCAACACTGTGGAAGTAAATGTTTTGTCCCTTATGCCTAGTTTCAAATTCCACAGTGTAAAAAATCAATTTTCCCATTCCTCACTGCTTGGCACCTATACTGCCCAGGCACCATCATGTAAACACTTTGGGTGGTTGTGTGGACTCCAGTTAACATGATAACTAGAATTGGTGGAAAAGCATTAATCTCCAATGCTCTAGATCCACTGGTAGATAGACATGGCAGGCAATAGTGCAGAAGGTGCCAAGTTTAGGGCACAGCAGTGGGGTGTCCAGGAGTCCAGGATATTCATTGGACTCCTAGTAAGCACCACAGCCAAAGGCTTCTGCAGAGGGACTATTCTGGCTCCCAGTACAAGTCTTAGGCATGGGATACTTTAGCCCAGGCTGTATCCAGTGCCACTGGTATCCTGTGCACTGGAGAGCAATGTAGGCATCATTTAATGACCTACAAAGGAGGAAGAGGGATACTCTCAACTGTTGGATTGAAGAATTTAGGACTGAGAACATATCTGATCTGTGTAAGTATCAACTCAAGAGAGTACTTCTAAGATTTAGCTGAATATAGGCAAGACTGGTATGCATAATGGTCTTCTCTTCTTTTCTGTTTTTCCCCAGCTGCCAGTGATTGAGAATTCAATGTATGGGCCCACAGGGCTAGACTGGAGAGACTGAGGGCAGCAAGTGGTATATATATATATATATATATATATATATATATATATATATATATATATATATATATATATATCTGCAGCAGAAGAGAAGTGTTATTGTAGCATGAAAAGTTAAATATATTATTTTTTTGTATTTTATAGAGTTGTATCAAACTGAGCATCAATATCCCAGCTGTAATGCATTAGTACAAACCAACTGTAAGAATTCAATATTAAACTTTAGTCAGAGGTTATGGGTTCAAATACCACAATTCACAACTATATCATACTGTTATTTCTTTAATAATATTTACATTAAATAAAACCTCTATACCAGTGGCACAAATGACCTGTTGTAAAGTGTAATCTGTATAACTGGAACACTCATAAGTGCAATATATGCACATTAAAAAGATTACTTGCTGCAATCTGTAGTATAGTATCTGTTAGAGTTGTATAATTCTATTAATACATTGTATGTCACATATGATGCTACTAAACTTATCTCTTTTTTTCTCTCACCCCAACCCTTATCTCTCTTTTTTATTTTCCTTATGTTTCTTTTCTTTTCTTTTTAACAGTAATGTATTTTATTTTATAAATATTTTTGTTTTATTTTTATTTTATTTTATTGTTAAAATATTTATTTTATTTTTATTTTATTTATTTATTTAATTTTATTATGTGCTGTCAAAATGTGTCCATGTCATCCACGTGTACCACGGTTTACTATCAAAATCAGGAATCGCCGTTCTGCAAGTAATTACTTACTCAAAAACAAATGTCGAAAATAAAAAAGTTATTTAATCAAAATGACAACAGCGATAATGTTGATAATTTGCACTTAGATATTATTGATATTACCCAGCTTATCTTGACTTCCAGTGATTTTCTACTAATGTTTTGCAGGGGGAAAAGCCCCCTTGCACCCCCCTGCATATTATATATACAAACTCTGAGATCGCACTACAGTGAGGAAAAGGATAAATCTCCTGATCCCCACTGTAGTGTGATCTCTAATCAGAACATCAAGCTCATATGAGCAAATGCACACTAGCATTTGCTAAGGTGGATTTGACCATTTAACGGATTGGAGTTACAGAAACTTGGAACCATACTTTCAACCATCCAAGTTTCACTTAACTGCCATTCCACATTTTAATAGTAAACCATGTACCACATCACTGAATGCTCCACAGCACAGCAAGGTAGGCCAGCCTCATTGGATCAGCCTGCCCCCTGCTACACCAGCTGAAGCACTGATGCCAGCATGTCTGGTTGCCAACCTGGCAGCACTGTCTCTGTTGCCTCTGCACTACTTGCACCCTCAGGTAGTCCTGCCCTGGAGGCTTGTCCAGAGGTACCCTCCAGGAGCAGTGGTGGAGGTGGTGATTTCATCACCCACAGCGAGTTGCCAGGGATGGTGCAAACAGGGTGGTGTGCCGCACCACTGGTGCATGTCTATGCCGGCTGGTGAGACTACTTTCCCACATGTTGCATACTAAGAGGAGGAGGAGATGTCAAGCACTCCAGCCACCTGCAGAGTTAGATGACATTGATGACAGTCCAATGGGTGAGGACTTGATTCTCACTGTCTCCAAGCTTGACAGCCGTGGGCCTGGATTGTCATCACCCTAATCATGGTGTCCCCCACCCTTTGTGTCCATCACCATCCTTGTCTGTTGTCTTGTTTGTTTTGTTTGTCTGCAATTGCTTCTTCACCTACCCAACTTACTTGACCTAGACATACCTAAGTCCCTTCACCAATATTCCTCTCTCTCTCAAATAAAAAATAAATGGGAATCTGCCCCATGAAAAAAATAGAACCATACATAGCTGTTCTTGTCACAGATGATTTGGTCCAATAGGCTATACAACATGATTGCGCTGTGGTCACCCCTGTCTCTGGAAGTGACAATCCAAATTCAGTTAATATTATGCACATATTTTCAGTTTACACTGTTAAAGAAATGGATAGCTATGGTTCTTTCCTACCTCCATCCTGCATATTCCTGTCTTGCCTTCCCTTTGTTCTTCCCCCTACTTGTTCCCCATTTCACCACTTTCCTATCTGCCCCATTTTAACACTTTTAATCTGGTCAGAAAATAGTATCACAAACAGCACACATAAGTTGCTGCAAAAGCAATGGATCTCTTCTTTTTTGGGCTCCATGTCTGAGTGTAGGTATGCATCATGCACCGATGTGCAACAACTGCAACCAGTGGCAAAATTATGCTGTTACCTCTGTGCAATATCACTTACCCCCACTGCACAATGCCAACACACAGCTACACATGTACTTTAAAGAAAGAATTAATGTCATTGTATTATCAGTGTTTAAATAAAAGTATTTAAAAGTATTAGATAGATCTGGATTAGAACAAGGTACCATCTGGGCCCAAAAAGGAATATTTTGATGCATTGACATGTGCTGCCAAAGAGTCAGTTAAGCAGCAGGTGTGTTGCATAGACTCACTAGTAAATGTCAGAATTTAGCACTGTGGCTTGCATTTCTGCACTGCTTAGCTACATGCAAATATGCGTATCTTGCATGTGTGTATACTTTGCCAACTATTGAGCAATCCTGCTGCTCACCGAGCTATGGAAAATTAAATATTATTATATATTACTGCTGTTTACTGTCCATTTCCTGTCTATGACATGAAATTACATGTTGAAACATTACAGACAGAAATCCCTAACACTATGTCACATATTTACAATACAGCCATGAGTTGCCATCCCCCCCAAACATTGCGTCCCTTGTGTCTCAGTACTTTTTCCATAAGTATATCACCTTCACTATAGAAAATAATATCAAATGCTGTGTGATATGCAATGCACATAAATCTGGTAACATGCAGAACTATAGCTATTGACCCATAAGCCTAAAAGCCTTATCTGCAAGGTTAGGGAAGAAATCAGCATGGACCTTATCCACAGGGACATAAGGCGACCTTCAACACACTTGACGTGACCCATTCTGTTTTTTCAAGGGTAGATCTTGCATATTGAACCTTATGGACATCTTTGATAAGACCCCAAAGACCTCGATGAGGGATAACAGGACATACCACCTATATTGAGTTATCCAAGGCCTTTGACACTCTCTCCCATTCATGTCTCATAGTGATGATCTCCCATATGGGAATTAGGCCATGCAGTACTAGATGGATAGCCAACTGGCTTGCCGACAAAACATGCACACACTCTCAAAGTTGAGGACTGCACCTCCACCACTAGCCCACTAAGCAGTAAAATACCACAAGGATCTGTGCTGGTCCCTCAACTGTTTGGAAACTTCTTCCCTGAAGTGCAGGCAACAGTAGATGGCCTGTGGTTTACCAGATGACTTTTAACTGGATGCCTCATATCGAGTCCCTCAATGATGGTAACATATTACAGAAGGGGCTGATACAGACAAATGATTGTTGCCAAACTGACAAACTGAACCCTGAAGTAAACAATGCCTCATTGCCCCTTTGGAAATGAAGTACCCCTGCTAATTATTATATACATAGTACCCCTCTAAGCTCAAACACAGTGTTGTGAGACTTTGGAATACATGTTGATAGCAATCTACACTTTCATCACTATGTGTCCATAGTGGTGAGACACATTCTGCATTGTGCACGTCATATGTATGAACATCACATCCAAGACCAGGGAGGTCATAGCTCTGCTGTACTCTACCCTTATCAGACCACTAATTGAGTACAATGCTCCCTTCTGTCTGTAACTCACCACACACCTGCAGCAATTGGAGGAAACACAGATGTTTGTGACAGGGAGAATCCAGGGCCTCCAATATGACATACATGGAAAGACTAAAAGACCTGTCACTGTACTCAGTATCATGCAGACTGCTGAGAGGTGACCTATGCCTGGCCTGCAAAGCAGTCTCAGACCCTGCCCCACTGGAAATGCTGGACATCTTTAAATCAAATGGGACAAGAATAACTTGCTGCAGGCTTGTGACATAAACAGAATATACTGGGGATACAGATATACCCCCAGTGATTGACTCGCTCCCACTGCATGTGAAACAGTGTTCCTCAATGCCCCTGTTTAAGCACAACCTTGACAACTGGTTGGGTGATTATAAAGTTACTTCTGGAGTGGGACCTATGTCCCTCATGGACTGTGTCAGTTGGTATTGCTCACAAAATTGCTCTGCTAACTACAACCATCTAACTATGCTCAATAAGGGTACTTGTGTTTTTACACAGCTAGGCTTGCAAACACCCTAGGGCCATTAGGCTAGCAGCTTCTTATGAAACTATAATGCTATGAACATCTGCAAGCCTCCCAACATTTTGTCTCCCACATGGCCTGCTGATGTCATCTAGTATATCTTGACCAGCACTCTTCTAAAAATCACACTTGTGCCATGGCACTTGCATAAAGTACTGTGTTCTGTTGTTTGTGTACTTAGATAGGTAGGGGTTCTGTTTTCACTGCAGTCAACCTGGTGTGTGTGTGTGTGTTTGTGTGTCTAGATAGAAGAGCAAAAGTGTGTATCCTACAGTTACTGTTCCAGTGCCATGGAATGACAGTATTTTGATACTTATACATGTCTACACATCCATTTCATGCAGGCCTACCAACTCTTGTCTCCCACATGGCCTGCTGATGTCATCTACTGTAACTATGACCTGCACTCTTGTAAAAATCACACTTGTGCTGTGGCATCTGAGTAATATACTGAGTTCTGTAGT
Organism: Protopterus annectens; assembly: GCF_019279795.1. Classification (NCBI taxonomy): domain Eukaryota; kingdom Metazoa; phylum Chordata; order Ceratodontiformes; family Protopteridae; genus Protopterus; species Protopterus annectens. The sequence continues at coordinate 1,298,105,831 of NC_056745.1, read as the reverse complement.
CTGTGTACTTAGGTAGGAGTTCTATTCTCACTGCAGTCAAGTGTGTGTGAGTGTGTGTGTGTGTGTGTGTGTGTGTGTGTGTGTGTGTGTGTGTGTGTGTGTGTGTGTGTGTGTGTGTGTGTGTGTTTGTGCTGTTGCTTGACATTACAGAGAGCATTTTATACCAGCATGTGGGACATTGTTATTACCATATTGTCCTCAACAGGCACTGCTGAAATCATCAGCTATATCAGATTTGTGGATATGTAGTACTCCCACAGGGACAGGATCAGAGACTGGCCTGGAGTTCAGGCAGATATCACTTCATCCCATGTGAGACAGATTACAGTGACATGGCTTTTAATCTATCCACATCAATCCTGGCCTGGTTTGTATGCCCTGTGTTTTCTTGATGAGAAAGCCCTGTGGCCTCTCTAGCTGCTGCCTTGTGTCTGCTGAGGTACGTGCAAAAGAGAGCATATACTCTATTAGTGTTCAGATGAGGTCTGAGTACAGTGCCATCATACAATCCTAGGATCTGAATATAATGGTGTGACTTATTAAGTGCACAATGTAGGTTTTCAATACCAGTGTGGACACTTGGTGGTCGAAGTTCAGATTGCTATCCACATGTGTTCCCAGTGCTTGCATCACTAAGTTTCAGCATAGCATGACTGTTGTCAATGCTGTGATTAACATGGAATTCCACTTTTCAGATGGACAACATAAAAAGGCACATTTTTGCATTTATTTGTAGATCATGTGCCTTTGCCACCAATCATTTGTCCATGTTACCTCCTCCTGTACTATGTTATCATCATTGGTGGACTCAATGATTGCAGCCAATATGCAAGAATCAGCAAAACTGGTAGGCCAAAGGCCATACACTTTAACCTGAACTGTCGATAAATAGAGTCCGAACAGTGAAGGGCCAAGTAGTGACAGCTCTACTAGTACAGGTTGATTCACCAACTTTCACAGTATGTGTTCTGTTGGTGAGCCAGTTGGCTACCCATCTAGTGATATAAGGATTAATCCCTAGCTGGGACGGTTTCTGAATGATATCTGTCTGGAGGATTGTGTCAAAACCCTAGGCCTGATCTCGATAGGCAGTAAGCACTATGTCTTACCATCATTCAGGCCAATCAAATGGAATCACTGGGCTGTGACAACTTCACAGATCACCTATAGCATGACTCAGGACATACACCTTCCTGATATGGTTGAATGCATACTTCACCACACCCTCCACATGGGCTATGTTCCTATAAAAGGGTGTACAACAACATGCACTCATCTGAGTTGGGGGGACAGCACCTGATGCATGCATGTATAGACATCCTAACTCTCCTCAGCTGTGAGGTAGACCAACAAGTCATCATGGACCTCTTCTAAATGGACATTAGTAATATTCCAGGTGTGTGCAGCAGACCTACATGAGTCGTTAATGCCATATCATGTCTATTACATTTAATAAATGACCTCAGAGAAGTTATCGAAGGTATGCATGGTGACAACAGTATCATCCTGTGGAACTTGACCAGAATAAAGGCATTTGACACAAATCCACTCTGAGTTATTCAAGTAAGCCAAACACAGTGATATCACCAACTGGGTAGACCAGTGTATCACATATGTGGCATCTCACTATGTTGAAATGTGTGAAGTGACCTATATCTCAGGTCCAGTGATCAGATCTGTACATCAGGGCTGTCTGCTAGGCCCTATCCTGTCCACTATTTAAGTGATGGACATCACAGATGACATACATATCCTGGGTCCAAACAGTTGCCTGAAGGCCTACAGATTGTGAATTTTATTTTTGGTTTAAAATTTTATATTAAAGGCTTCCTGCTGAAAATTTGTGGATCATATTTTTGGGTTATACGAGTTTTTTTGTTCTTTGGTTTGTTGAAGTCATTGACTCTGACTGTGATATTAGTATAATGCAGACAGTATCAAAACATAACAAATATTGCTGCCACAGTGATGACAACACTTGCAATGACAAGTAAACATGGGGGGTTTGTTAAGCCAGGTACACAAACACACATTCCAAGTATAATGTAGACACCACCCATTATAATCAGACCAATAGGTATGTGACCTGTGTCCTGGGGTAGATAGTAAGTGGAACGTCCACCAGCATGTGGTCACAGTGCTGACCACTCTCTTGAATATAACACAAGTACTGAGAATATGAAGGACATCCACATCAGAGGCCATAGTACCATAGTACTTTCATAGTTCCCAGACTTTATGACAGCAATAACTGGGTATAATGCACCTTATTTATGTACCTCCCTACACATCTTCCAGTGATGTGTAATTGAAGTGTACACCTTTGTCACAGTGAGCTGTCACACAGCTTATTGGCCATCATACCTCAAAAACCTCTTAGAATAAGAAATCTGGACAAAGCCATAAAAAAGTGGTACAAACAGGGACAATTTTGAAATACTGCTCTTACAGACTTAGAAAGTTGATAGAATAACAGGTTTTGCATTAGCATTAATTTTCTGAAGGGTATGAAGTCTAAAACTCAAATGTCTATCATTATTTTCTAACGTCAGTCTTTAACGATTTGCCACTAATTTACCAGAAAGCCACAATTTTATGAAAAATGGACCAAAAATATAAGGCAAAAATCTGGACATTCTGTGAAAATCTGTACAGTTGAGAGGTATGTTGGCCATATCTAGGTATTCTTTTTGTGGAATATACATGACTGATGCTGCAAAGCGCCAATCAAGTTGTTACACCAGATGCATGCGTGCTAACTGTTCTGCTGACACACACACACTACATACATAGGTGTTTGATAACATTAATGGCATGTACATAATCATTTATGGCAGTGTGGACTGTAAAAAAAAAAAAAAAAAAAAAATATATATATATATATATATATATATATATATATATATATATTGGTCTAATTCTAAATTATGAACTTTCACAAGTTCAAATTTCTTATGGTTGAGACCATAACATCGAACATGTGGAAGTTCAAAATTTAAATAAAAAAAATAAAAAAAAAAAATTCTCAAGATTCAGCAAACGTCCGTGCAAGAATAGCTTATTCTTGCATGGAAGGGACCGTTCCCGTGCAGCATGGCAGTGTGCCATGCATATTCATGAAGGCATGCTGCTGTGCTGTAAAACGGACATCGTTCTGTGTACGAGTGCAGGGGGTATGTCTGAGAGCAGTGCTCTCACAATAGACATGCCCCCCGCACACCAGATTTGCCGTACGGCAATTTAAATTGAGCAAGAATGCTCGTAACACCCCCAACCTGTCAGGGTAAGAAATCTGGACAAAGCCATAAGGGACAATCATCCCTACAAAGCATAAAGTTGATAGAATAACAGGTTTAGCATAAGCATGAATTTTTGGCACGGTATGACGCACATAGCGCACACCTTCCAGCCCTTCAGAGTAAGGAATATGGACAAAGCCATACAGTTGATAGAATAACAGGTTCAGCATTAGCATGGATATTTTGAAGGGTATGAAGTAAAAAACACAACAAATAAATATTTTTTTTCACATATGCAATAAAGTTTAAGCGTAGCTGTGCGGGTGTGCCCGTTGCTTAGCTACGCTTAGCCCAGATAAAACGGCAGGATAAGTTAAAAAGCAATAGACATCCAGTATATGCATAAGTACAATAGTGTAGCAGTTAGAGTGTATGCCTTACATGTAATCATTCACGGTTTGAGCCTCACCCAAGCCATTTCCATTTTGTATGTGTAAACATTACAATTTTAATTTATTTGTATATTTATGTAGGAAGTAACTTATTTTTCTCAACCAGAGTAGTGTATTAGGCCCAGATGTGAGGTGTCAGTGTAATAAAGCAGTGAAACCCCTATATAAACAGAAGTGCCCCATACAGTATAGTCACACAAGAATAAATTAATTACAGCACATTGGGGGATGTCAGGGAAGGTAAATAAATCTATATTATGTAATGAATGATGAATGAATCCCATGCAAGTGCTAGTCCAATATAATAAAACATAAGCAATGCTAAGCGTTGCACAGCTATATTGACCGGGTGTAAGCATTGTGTACATATGAATACTAAGCAATGAACAGCCCATCTAAGTAGATTTGGCCATTGGTAAGCAATGTTGAACCTGCCCCTTTAAGTACTGCCAACCTTAGCTAAGCTGGTTTACCCATAGCTTAGCTTAGCTCAGCATTTTCAAAACTGTCCAATCATGGTAAAGGGTGGGAAACTGGCTGTATTTCCACAGGAGGGAAAACAGCTCATAACTGGTTATAGCTCTCCACTGTAGGCAGTATGGCAGGTGTTGGAGAGGGCATGCACTTTCGGCTGCAGTGCTGAGGCATACAGGAGTCCAAGGTCATGGTAGGACTCCTGGTAAAAAAACATGATGTGAGACTGCTGCAGGACCAGTACCAGGGGTCCCAATATAATGCAGAAGTCTGGGAAAGTCTTGCCCGTGACCTCACCAGTGCCACTGGTATCCCTCGGACTGGTCAGCAGGTCCAGCAGCACAATGCCAACTTGAAACGGAGGAAGAGGGATCTCTTGGAACAGTGTGTCCAAGAAGCAAGAGAGAGGGGATATGTCCCAGCAGTGTGTAAGTATTCATAGCAATAACTGCTTACCAAAGTCCAGCCTGTGTATGTGATGGATAGGTATGCGTAAATGTTTCTCTATTTTCATTACAGCTGCAGCTGAGTGGGCTGTGAACCAGGAAGCCCATGCCAGCAGGTTGCAAAGGCTGTGTCGTGAGGCTGGTGAGTAACAATCCTGCTGGGGTAAAATGTCACCTGGCAGTATAAAAAATGTGTATGGTTTGCACTGAATAAACCAGACAATACGACAGTAATAGTCCCATATAGGTCATATTTAAATAAAACTGTAACTGCCTGGCAATAAAGTTCTAAATCCTGGACTGGTTGTGTTTACTCTGGTATTGTATGACCAGACATGTTGCATTCACCAAGATCTGATATCTGAATAGTAATGTTGTGTTAACCACTGTTTTCCACACTGTGCTACATAAAAATATCTAGAATGTCTGTATAAGAATTTTGTAATTACAAGGTCAGATTGTACAACCAAGAAAGACTTAGACAGAAAGCATTAAAGAAAAAGACAGCAGTTTTTCAATAGCTCACTCTGATAATATACAAATTGTTGTATTTTTAGCAGTCAGGTAGTGTTAACAAACATTCCCCTCACATGTCTTCCAGGTAAGAGAACTGTAACTGCCTGGCGATAAAGGTCTAAATCCTGGACTGATTGTGTTTACTCTGGTATTGTATGGCCTGACATGTTGCATTCACCAAGATTTGATATCTGAATAGTAACGTTGTGTTAACCACTATTTTCCACACTGTTCTACATAAAATATATGTCTAGGAATGTCTGTATAAGAATGTTGTAATTACAAGGTCAGATTGTACAACCAAGAGAGACTTAGACAGAAAACACTGAAAGAAGAAGCAGCAATTTCTTTATAGCTCACTTTGATGAAACACAAATTGTACTTTTAGCAGACACCGCCATGGTTCGAATCCCAGGAGTGGTAGTAAGCTTTATGCATAATTTTAACTAGGATATTGGGGATATGTGTAGAAACCTTAGACTGGATCCTAGTTTCGGATCCTGATAAAATCTCTTCCTCAGGCATTCTCCCTGATAGTATCAGTGATGACTCTCCAGCATTCATTATACGTAAGCCCACGTCTACAACTAACCCTCACCAATATAAATATACCAGAGACCTGTCTCACTTCTCCCAAAACACCCTCAATGACATCCTGCGGAAAACAAATTGGAACCCACTTAAACTTCTTCCACTCAACAAAGCAGTTGATTTCTTTAATTTCACATTCTTCAGAATTCTAAACTCTGTTGCCCCCTTAAAACTAAAGAGAGTCAAATCAAAACATACCTGCTGGCTGGCAAAAGCCACAAAGCAAGTCATGTCCTCTAGGGACAAAGCATGGAAAACCTGGCAAAAAACAAAACTCCTTCCAACCTAATGCAATACAAACAACTTTGTAATCAGGTGGAAAATGTTTAGTGGTCAAAAACAAAAAAAGAGTATACAGAATCTATTCAAGATCAGCACAAACAAAATCCCAAAAAATTCTGTGGAGCAATTAATTCCTTACTCCACCCAGGTACTAACAATACCCCATGCCCAAACCCAGATAAAACTCCCACTGAGTCAGCCATACTATTCAATACATACTTTATTGACACCATCACCAATCTAACTACTACCTTCCCACCCATCAACTGTGACACATTGGGCCCACCATCAGCCCATAATACCTCAAATTCCACACTCATCTTCTCATTTTCACCCATTAGCACATCCATCATCCAAAAACTACTTTATAAAATAAAACCTTGTACAAATGCTCCTGACAATCTACCTGTAGAATACCTAGAGCTAGCAGCCCCTTCCATAGCCTACCCTATCAGCATACTCCTTAACAGGTCCATTCAAGAATCCTGCATACCAGATATCTGGAAAAAATCATTTGTCATTTCTCTACATAAAGGAAGCAACAACTTTGAAATCTCAAACTTCTGTCTTATTGCCATTCTTTCCCCCTTCTCTAAAATACTAAAGAAGTGCATCCACACACAGCTCATAAATTATCTAGTTAAATACCAACTGCTTTCTCCCACTCAGCATGGCTTTAGGCCTGGACATAGCACCAACACCGCTCTCATCTCCTTCTTAGACACAGTAAATAGAGCCTGTGACACTGGCTCTTTAGTTTCAGCTCTCTTTCTCGATCTATCAAAGGCATTTGACACCATTTCTCACTCCCTACTGCTCAACAAACTCTCCAACCTTAATCTATCTCCCCCCACCCTACAATGGTTTACAAACTACCTCATAAACAGGCAGCAATCCTCTAAATGGCAGAACTCTTCCTCCCCTTTCATTACTGCCAACACAGGTGTCCCCCGAGGATCAATTCTGGGTCCCCTCCTCTTCAGTATATTTGTCAACAACTTTCATCAAACCCTTATTCATAGCAATGTCATCCAATATGCTGATGATTCAACTATCATCTCCTCCTCAAAATCTCTCACAAAATTACAGCAACTTACCTAAGAAGCATTTGCCTCTACTGAGCATTGGATGTCCCAGAATCACCCTTAACCCCAACAAAACAAAACTTTTATTATTTGCTCCACAAAAACTAGCCCCATTGACAAATCTCTTTTTACAGTTACTTCCAATAACAATACTATCTTAGAAGTCGTCCCTAGTACCAAACTTCTAGGTGTCATAATTGATGACAAACTAACCTTTGACCTTCACATCCACAGCAATATAAAAAAAAAAACATCAAAAGCTAGATGACCTATATCATCATAACTATTTCCTCAGTCTCACTGCCAAAAAGGCCCTTGTCACATCCTTCCTACCTCCAACTCTGCTTTATGGTGCTCTCAACCTCACCAACCTACAATCTTCCTTAAAGTGTAAGCTTGATTCCTGCTACAATAAAGTTGCCAAATTTGCTACAAATTCTAAATACTCTACTCACCACTGCTCCTCGTTGCATCAACTAAATTGGCTTGAATCTCACCACCATCTTACTTACCCTCAGCTAACCACAGCCCACAAAATAATATACCAACCTAAATGTCGCTCTTCCATCTCATTTATACTGACCATGTAACAGCCCAATCGCCACCTCAGGTCAGAAAACAAAATGTTGCTGTCTATAGAGAAACCCAAACTGTCAGCTGGCCAAATGCTGTACTCCTACGTTGTCTCTAAGTTATGGAATAATCTTCCTCCTTCACTCAGATCAACCAGTAAGTCTGCTTCTTTTAAAAAATCCCTAAAATTGCATTTATTCTCTAATTGGCTATGCTCCTGTACACCAAAAATAAATCCCCCCACCTAATTTCCCACTATAGAACCTCTCTCTGTTTCACTTCTCAAAACTTTCCTACTCTTTTCTCTGTACCTTCTTACACTTTCTCTCTCTTGGTTTTTCATCCTAATACATTCTGTTTGCCTGCTTTACACCCTGAACTCTACACCCCTCTGCTTTGAAT
>NC_056745.1:1298035271-1298092771 GCF_019279795.1 Protopterus annectens | reverse complement strand
CCAAAGCTAACTATGGCCTCATAAAAGCAGAGATGGCTAACCTCACGGCAGCCATGTAAATGGAGACTAGTTGCATGACAGCTGAATCAAACAACAATGCACTATGAACATGTACACAAATGCATGGATACCGCTTTACCCAATACAACTAGAACCCTCACCTCTAAAAAAAGGAAGCTGATCTGGTGGTCCCCTGCCATAAAGAAACTGTACAACAGAAGGAGGGAACTGATGTGGAATAAGGTGAAGTCCCAAGACAGGAAATAAACCCTTATCAGCCTCAATGAATAGTTGAGATCCCTCATCAAATACTACAAAGTTAGCTGTGATAATAGACTTGGAGCACATAGTAAGGACAACCACAAGACCTCATACAGTTATCTAAAGACTCTCCATGGCAATACCAAGAATTGTTCTGAGCAACTAGACAATGGTACCTCACAGACTGAGCCAATAAATAATGCCAATAAACTGGCTGGCATCTTGAGTGCAAACAGTACCCCCCAAAGGACCAATCACAATACCAGTACACTGCCAGGCACCCAGTATTACTGCAGCACAGGTTACAGCACCACTGTCCAAGGCCAAGTATACAGCCTCTATGGGACTTGAGAATATCCCTGGCTGTGTTCTACGTGAACTACAGAGTGATCCGGCACCTTACCTGTGTGCCCTGTTCAAGCACAGACTCACCACAGGCTTTTTTCCTGCTGAATTGTGCACTGCTACAGTCACCCCTCCCTACAAATGAGGTGTAACTACAGACCATGGGAAATACCACCCAAACTGCCTGACAAGTCTGTTATGCAAAGCTATGGAATGCACCATCATGCACCTAATAAACAGGTTTATGGGAATCTGCAGACTCAGGATCCTGCACATTTTACCTTTGTGAAGAGTAGGTCATACCTGCTCATTCAACCTGGTCAACCTCTTCCCGTCAGTCACCTGAGCTGTGGATGAAGGCAAGGTGACACATACAGCATATATTGATTTTGCCAAAGCCTGTGATAAGATTCCCCACTCACTAAGCTTGGCATCAACACCTATATCACTAGGTGGCAACAGAGGCACAAACACAGGGGTAGATTGGATGTACTGCTGTCATACATTGAGAGAGTTGCAGATGTCACTGGGTTTGTTGTAACATCCTTTATGAGGAATATGACACCGGTAATACCAATAGATGTGAGTATTTATGGATTGCATTCCACAGAGTCCACAACTGATTTACCAAGGACACTAACTGTCTGGTGAACACACAAATCATGACAGGCAGACATGTGGCCAGTTTGTGGACAGCATGCCAGTGGAGAAGTATGATGTCCTCACAAACCCTGTCAGTCTATCAATTCACCATGTGTATAACAGCACTGATGACACAGAATCTGTTCACAAATCTGGAGATATGTCCCCCATGTTGGTTGGCTGTATTCACCTGTCCTGTCCTGTGATGTATTGCCAGCCACTGTATGTCAATATATAGGCCACCACCTCTGTAATGTCCGTCACACAGGCAAGGAAATGGGGGCAGGGCCCACATTATGGGATGTTCCATATGTTGGAACTAGCAGCAGTGTCCAGGCCCACAGCACAATACAATGTGGGCACCTACATAGTGGTATGGTTGTAGCAATACCTGACATCTGCACATCTGTACAGAGGACAGACAGAAAGTATATAGCCAACAGGTTATGCATTAGGATGAATGTATTGAAAGATACACATCTGAAACTGAAAGGTATGCCATTACTACATGACATCAGTCCCCAATGACATGCCCAAATAACATAGTAGTCTACAGTTAATATCAAAATATCAGATCAATATCCAATAGGAGATACGTATAAACATACAGTTCAAACACATAGAACAAGATCCTCAGTACTCAAAGTCCAGCTTTGCATGCAGGGGTGTATGGTTCCAGTACTCCAATCTGCAATCTACTCTTACTTGAAAAAGCACTGTTAAAAGTACTAACATAATGATACCATATGCTTTAAACTATTTCTGTCAACCAGTGCACTGTAGCTGGTGTAACATGCAAGTGTGACTGAATATAACTTGGGATACTACCTATGTATGAAACAAATACAAAGAAAACAGATTTTGGTACTACCCATGTATATCCATGTGTCGCATACAGTATACTCATACCACTTGCTGCTTAATGACAGCACATAGAAGCATATAATGTACAGGGAATTAAGTACACTTATTAAAGATGTCATTACCCTGCCATTTTATCACTCTGGAATATGATGACTGGTTACCAAGGCTAAGCTATGCTAAGCAGGTATAACCATTGCTTAAATATAAATGCTAAGCAAATTTGCACACTGGTAAGCGAAGCCTACACCTTGTAAGCACCTATTAGTTTAACCATACATTGGCACCGCTTACAGTTGGGCAAACCCACACAAACCCACTCAAAGCTGCTCAAAACTGCCTTAACTACTCTGTATCCAACAATCCTTGTTCTGCCTAGCAACAAAATAAACAGCCCTTGCAGGAATTGAACCCAACACCTTGCACAGAATAGCCTATACAATTTACCAGTAAGCCACCTCAGCTGTATTGTTTGAGGATGTTTTCTCAAAAATACTCTTCTTTACAGCCAGTTTACAATAGGGAAGAGACAAGTGTGCAATTAGGAAGGATTATTATCTATAAATATATATATCTGAATAGAAACATACATAGAGAGAGTGAGAGAGTGAGATATGTAGGGAGATCCATATATGTGTACAACAATATATAGATATATTAACAATAAACACTGAGGTGTATGTATATATATATATATATATATATATATATATATATATATATATATATATATATATGCTCCGCACCCACCCCTGTAACTTTAATATACCAACTCTGAGATCGCACTACAGTGCAGAAATAGAAATCTTTCCATTCCGCAATATAGTGAGATGCCGGTTCCGCATTGTCGGCATTCTGAATTTCGATCTTATGGTGTCAGCCATATGGTTATAGGCATTCTGGAGTGTCGGCAATGTCAGGTAGACCATATATATATATATATATATATATATATATATATATATATATATATATATATATATATATATTTATACATAACATGCTGTAGGTGGATTGGACACTCTAAATTGGCCATAGGCATGAGTGCATGTGTGTGTGCCTTCCGTGGAAGGTTGGGTGCTGGGCTGACAACTCGACACCGTAAAACTCTACTGACAATCATGAGCGAACAGGTGATCCACTATGGTGACCCCCTAACAAGGAAAACCCAGAAGAAGAAGAAGACATGTCCCAAAATGCCCATATAAACATATGCTGCTGATAGACCACCCACAACTGGATCAGCATGCTCAGCTGGAGACAAAAGCAGCCATGACACTCACCGTTCCCCCACAGTCCAAATAAATGACTGAACAGTACACTGCTACAAAATCATGATAGGCCAAACACAATGGCCAGACAAACAACAATCTCTTGGCAAAACAAATAAAATGTCTGAACATAGCAAAGAGAAATACAACCAGCCAGTAATTCATACATTTATTATACTCTGATGTCTTGGCCAAAGCCTTCAAGGAGTAAACATCACCAGAAACACATGCATTAATCCCAAGAAGCAATTAATACCTAATTACATAATTGAATACACAGCCTCCAATTACACTTGTCATTTAACCCCCTACAGGATAAAGTATCACAGTTAATATTAATACATTGACGTCCATACATAACAATTGTCCTTTTATGAATGTTTTATCACACTGAGGAACAGACGTTTTCAGAAACAGTACCTTGAGACCCACGACTGTCCCCATGGTATGATTTATTCAAATGTACAGCTATAGAACTGACATATTTCTTATCAGTAATACGTCTGACATGTTCTAACAGCCTAGTTTTAAAATGTGTTACTGTCCCCCACATAAAATATGTTACAAGGCCATCTAAGAGCATTCTCTATACACCTACCTCTTGAATGTACAGACTTCAACATGTTTCCCAGCCATTCCCCTCAGCAGGAATTACAGCACTAAATAATGATAGTCCAGTATACCTATCCACCTAGTACTGTATGACATCTGGACAAAGCCTGACATAATTGGTGGACAGATGCCCAAATACACGGCCATACATGAAATATTGTTGTTATACACTGAGAAACTTGCTGGTGTTACAGGGTTTGTTGTAACATATCTTTTCTGAGGGATATAAAGTCAGAAAAAAAGGATGTTACCATTTACATAATGCAATCACCAGAGTATGCTACTGATTTGCCAAGGACAACACCTGTCTAGGGAACAGCCCATACATAACAGGCTAATCTGTGGCCATTATGTGGATGGCCCAACAGTTGAGAGCCATGCAGAGACAGAACTTTGTCAGACTGTAACCAATGCAGAAGTAGCATGTACAGACAAACACTGTTAAACTAGCAGTATTCCAAACATATAACAGCAATACTCACATTCTGCTCTTAAGTCTTGAACCTTCCCCACCATTTAGTTGGCTTGTCTCCACAAGTCTTGTTGTAAGAGGTAGTAGCCCACACAACTTCAGGATGTCTTCCTCACAAGTAAGGGAAAGGGCCAACACCCACATGGAGTACTCATTAATAGGAGTGTGTTGCCATGACATTGGCTACTGGAAAAACTACACAGCTGCTCTGCATGCATTTAGCAAGTGGGGAACCCTAGTAGGTGCACAGGCCATCACCTGGTCATGAAAATCACCTACAAAAGCCATGCTGCCACCTATTCAAACCAACTCTATCCCTGTAGTTTGAAGGGAGAGAGAGAGAGAGAGAAAGAGAGAGAGAGGGAGAGAGGGAGAGAGAGAGAGAGAGAGAGAGAGAGAGAGAGAGAGAGAGAGAGAGAGAGAGAGAGAGAGAGAGAGAGAGAGAGAGAGAGAGAGAGAGAGAGAGAGAGAGAGAGAGAGAGAGAGAGAGAGAGAGAGAGAGAGAGAGAGAGAGAGAGAGAGAGAGAGAGAGAGAGAGAGAGAGAGAGATGAGACATAAAGTGGAAAAGAGAAGAAAGAAAAAAGGTAAGTGGAACATACAAGCAAGTAATTGAATCTAGTACTTGGTCTGTAATAATGTGAAATATAGTATGAAGGAATATATGTATCAATAAGACATGCTGTACTAATGTCCTGCTAAACATCTGCTATGGCCATAGCATCTGGCCCTCTCTGCAGTGGGAGATATCACAGACATACCTCTCAACTGTACAGATCCTCACAGAATGTCCACATTTTATCATCAGGTATTTTTGTCTGTTCCTCCTGAGATCTCTACTTTACTGGCAAATAGCTGAGGATTGAAGTCATCAGGTAATGACAAACACTTGAGTTTAAGATTCCAAATCCTTAAGAATATTCACTGTAATGCTAAATGTATCATTCTACAAACTTCCTATGATTGTAGCAGGTATATTTAAAGTCTGTCGCTATTTATCCCCCCATCATTTTAGGCATTGTCCAGATGTGATGCTCTGAGAAGTTATGAGGTGGGAACACAGCTCAGGAGCCTGACTCACCTGGGAAAAAACAGCTCATATATGACAACCACAAGGGTTTCTGTCAAACTGTTATGACTGTGCCACTGCTAGGCCAGTTAATGGGATGTTTTCCATATCCATGTTACCTGTGATAATGAGTATGACACATGTTTGCCTTGTAAAGCTAAGACACCTATAGAGGGCGTGTGCATAGTAGAGTACTGCTGCAGACATGTGTGTTGAACTGCATGTGATATATTGACTTAATAACATTCAACTGTACTGTGTTCTGCTGGACAATAAGCACATTTGTGACTGATATATGTAGTCACATGCACATATACCTGTGTTATGTCAGCCAAACCACTGGCAAGTCTGTGAGCAACAGCATTGTAACATAATAGCCTACTTATGACTGTTGGACATCTTCCAAGTTATGACAGTGATGCCAAACCCTACTGTGCAATCAACGTACTAATGTATGGTGCAGCTATATTAATACAGTATCAATACTGATGTCCCTTTTGACACACATTTATGTGTGCCATTGTCCAGATGTACTGCTGTAACAGGTTGAGAAGTATGATTGAGCAGCAAGTCTGTAAATACAGTGTGCCATACTTACATTCAATAGAAATGTATACCAGGTATCCCCTGAGCACATGTATGTATGTATGCATATGTTCAGCTGGAAGGCACAAAACTAATCACATAGGTTTCAAGCAGTCAGGTAGATAGGTTGTGTATGTTGCACATGTGTGTTATATCAGTGTCAGTGCATACAACAGACATATATGTGTACAGCTACTGGTGGTTACATTGCCCTGACACTGATGTGGGTACTGGAGTAGACATGATTGTGTGGTATTAATCAGAGAAGTGTCCACCTGTGTTATGATCCTCTGTCCATGCCTACCACTACCAGCTGTATCAAAACCTATATACAGTGGATATCACAAGTGCACACACCCCTATTGGAATGCCAGGTGTGTGTGCTGTATGACAATCAGACCACAGAAGATCATTTCATGTTTCTCATCTTGAATGTGACCCCTAACCTGTCCAATTCCATTGTAATACAATTAAAGGTGTTTCTAGGAAGGTAAGCAACTATTGCCAAGTGAAGATGTGCCATGATGTTAGGGTCCAGACCAAGACGGATGAATGCTGTAACCACCTCAAGAGCTGCATACACAAGTTTAAGGGTGTGCACACTCATTCAACTGTCCTCTTGTACTGAGTATTATTTCCATATGTTTTCACAGACCATATTGTTATGTTTTCAATTGAATTGTACAGGCAATAGGTCACACTACAGGTGGGGATTGTTATGAAATGAGTTATTGTGGTGTCATGTTCCAATTGCACAAATACCAGGCAGTGTATCAGGGGTGTGTAGCCTTTATATTCACTGTAGCTATATAGATACAGCAGTACCTGACCTGTATATCCAGCCTCCACCAAGGTAAAGTAATCCCCTTTTGTGGACAGCAGCAATACACAAACCACATGATAGGTTGCTACATTGGCTGTACAGGGACATATAGGTGCCAGCAACAACTTTGAAGCAAGTCCACCTATATCTGAGCAAACAGGTAAGTGCACAGGTGACATCCTGTAAGGCTAACTATGTCTATGAATCAGACATATCCACACCACCAAGGGCAATTGCAACTGTGTCTCCACATATGTTGTAAGGTACTGGGGGTAAAGAGCAACTCATACAAACATGCCATGGATATAGGCAACCTGAATCACACAGGTTAGGAGGGAACATCACCACCCTGTCCACCCCAGTCATACATGGAGATATTCACATCAACCACACTCCTCCCCACAACAGTAGTGAGCATGTACATATTGCCTACTGAGGGCAACAACAGCATATCTCTATGGGGCACAGTAACATCAGTGTCTGCCTCCTACATGAACTCAGGCATGTGACCGGAGCTCCAACAAACACCACAGTCATACACAGACCTGCCACCATACACACACCATCCACATGGAAAATGACCACTGTCAACCCTCTAAACAGAAATGAATGGGGATAGAGGATTATGCAATCAAATGTCCAACAATGGGGGTAATAAGATAGCTCAGGGACAGATGAGTAATGCAAGCTGCTATAGCCATGGTAGCTTGGAGGTTTCTGGGGTAGTCTGGATTATTTGCAAGTAATATCCACTGTTGATGAACATTTTGACAACCGTATGAGGTCCTGTGACCTTTTCCTGTTCATGTCTTCCAGGTAACATGCAGAGTGCTCACCTATCAGCATTCTCTGTTGGGGAAACAGACATCATCACCCAATATGTGATTGGACATTATGCCCTGTCATGTGGATGGAGAGCAGAAGATGTGTGGGAGAGGACTGCCCTGTGGAACAGTGTGGTCCACAGGGCAAATGATGCCGTACAGCACAGCAGAAGTTACATGCATGTGCAGCATCGGGCCACCAACCTCAAATGCCATGCTCATCAATGAGCTGCTGCTGTAGCAAGGGACTGGCTAGACACAGGTGGGTGCCCAGCCATCCAGCCCCCACTGACACCCACCGAGGAGCTCCTCACCACACTTGGGCCACACGCTGAATGCACAAGCCATGACGCTGAGGGAAGCATTGTTGAGGTGGGTTGTACACACACACACACACACACACACACACACACACACACACACACACACACACACACACACACACACACACACTCTGGATGAGGAGCATGCAGGTAAGGGCCCAGTAGGGATTAGTACACTAATGTGTCAGTCATACATGTATCTCTATTGTATCTACATGCATGTGTCAGGTCTGATTGCAGTTGTGGATGGGGTTTTCTAATGCACAGAGGTGCACATCTATGGTGAGGGCAGGACATTGTGTATTATTGGGGTTAATACTGTAGATGTGCAGATATGCTGCATCCATCCTATACCAAGGCCACATGTGCGTCTGCTGACAATAACCCCCTCTCACAACTACGTAGGACCCTCTGGTCTGCATATGGGAGAGCAGTCTGAAGCTGGTGGGTGTTACATTGTTCTGTTGCCTGGCAATACTCCAGGCATGTGAAGCACATGCAATTTATCATGCAAGCAACTATCAGTAATAGCTATATTCCTTTATGTAATAGCTATATTGCTTGTTGTGCATGTTCACTTATGTTGGGCTTAACTGTATTGCATCACAGTGGTCATCACTTGGGCCTATCCAATGTGAATTCAACATTCCTGTAGCATACCTCACAACTTGTCAGTGCCAAGATGTCTGGACAGAGGCCACCAAATTGTGCTGGACCAATGTCCTAAGGTAAGGTCATGCATAACACATTACTGGTATACAGTGGATATAAAGTCTGTAAACACCCCTCTTAAGATGCAAGGTGTTCCTGTTACATACTAATTAGGGCCACAATATGACAGTCCACACCTCTTCCAGCCTTTAATGTGACCCATAACAGGTACAGTTCACTTGTAAAACGAAGCATCTGTACTCATGTATTGCATCTACAAGGCAGGCCACCTGTGAGGGTGGAAGACGTCCTATCAGCATGATGTTTCAGTCAGGTATGATACTTCATGCTGCAATATGTGTCAATACACTCACTGTGACCTATTTGGCTGTAATATCATATACATGGGCATTGTTAAGGCACACAGACCACTTCCAACCATGGATAGGTTTCAAACATATCCATATTCCAGACACATCTGTACAGAGGACTGTACAATGGTTTAACCTGCTGCATTTGAGGCAGATGCTGTCACCACACTATATAAAGTAATGGCAGTGGGAGGTGGTCAGCAGCCGTGTATGATATACACATCATAATGGTATAAGCCACACATGATATGACCCTCACACACATACACACACACACACACACACACACACACACACACACACACACACACACACACACACACACACACAATTGCCAGCATTAAGATTAGAACTCCTGCCTATCTAGGCATTTCTATTATAGTGCTACCCAGTTATCAGATGCACCATAGTGTTTATACATTTCAACCTCTTCCAAAGGTACTGCTAAGGTGGATGACATCAACAGGTCTACTACATTGGAGTGAAGGGAAGTACAAAGGGTAGTACACACGTCAAAAATGGTATGAGCTAGACAGTACATGATTCACACACACATACACTTGCCAGTATTGGGATTAGAATTCCTGCCTATCTAGGTATTCCTCCTTTAGTGCTACGCAGTTATGAGATGTGCCACAGAGGTTATACATTTCCAACTCAACCAAAAGTGCTTCTGAGGTGGATAACATCAACAGGTGTACTAAATTGGAGTGAAAAGAAGTGTAAAGGGTAGTACATAGGTCAAAAATGGTATGAGCTAGACAGTACATAATTCACACACA
Source organism: Protopterus annectens (assembly GCF_019279795.1). Classification (NCBI taxonomy): domain Eukaryota; kingdom Metazoa; phylum Chordata; order Ceratodontiformes; family Protopteridae; genus Protopterus; species Protopterus annectens. The sequence goes on along the minus strand of NC_056745.1, from coordinate 1,298,082,881 downwards.
CACACACACACATACACTTGCCAGTATTAGGATTAGAACTCCTGCTTGTCTAGATATGTCTACTATAGTGTTACGCAGTTACTGCACTCACTACAGAGCTTACTGAGCTTTCACATGGTGAAAGCTGCTGATAACTGCACAGCTGTGGTAAAGTATTACAGGTGGCAGACAGTCTGCCTTCTGTTCCACCTGTACATCATGCTAGTTCTTTCTGTCTTGCACTTCAACTAGCATTATGGCTTGGCACTTCACCAGGTTATTGTATCATGAAGTGTGGCACACCTGTGAGCCGTCAGCAGTACTTGTTAATCACAGATATCACCCCAATACATACTAATTATGTCTACCTCTCCTGGCATGTTTGAAGGGCAGTTATCTGAGCTTTCTCCCATTGACCTGGTGCACATGTCCATTCTGGGGCACTGTTGTAACTGCCGCATGTACACAGACAACCCTCCCCTCTAAACTACAAACACTCAGACTTTTGACAGTTACCCATATAACACCCAATGTGGACATATGCATTCTCCAGCAAAGAATGGACTAGCAGGTCAAGAGGATAAGATCATCACCTGAACCACACCATGTGGAACATGTAGCTCACCATGACATCCACCTTGACAGCCATGACATACAGTGAAAAGCCACACACCCATGTTCCCCAGAGGCACTCAATGGACACCTACCCAAACAGCACAGACCAGCAAGGCAGACACCCCCTCAGACACCGCAACATGGCACATGCCAAGGGACACATATTTAACCTATGCAGTATGCCCCCAACCTAAGGCCTTAAGGCTAACCACCTTGCACAATACAGTGATCATGGGTAACTTAGTACTGTGGCACACACATCCCACTCACTAGGCTGAATATGGAGCAGGTAACAGCCAAATATCAATCACGTGCCAGCATCTAACATATGATACAGCCAGTCATGTCACGCCACAAGTATCACTCCATATACATGTGGATGTGAATGAACTGGGACACACCTCCCTGAACTACATGACAGGAGACATGGTTGAACTCTCTGATTATGTGGTTCAGCCAGGTGTGACAGTAGCCCTGGGCAGTGTACTGCTGTCACCCAGAATGATGCTGCAGTATTATTAACAGATGGTTGACTGCAACATTGACTTATGTGTTATGTGTCATTGTCAGGGGATCCAGGACCTCTCTGCCTGGGATGGCATGATTGCTGGAACCCAATGACTTGCCATGGATATCCTACATCTGTCACCGCTGGGTTGCCAGGTACTGACTACTTGTCTTGTCACCCCTATGCTGCCTTATTAGACAGTGTTCCTAATGTTATTACCACCATAACAGCTACACATGTATGCTATCTGAGAGTCATGCTGCTCAACAGTGGACATCTAACTGTCAGGATGCAGTCACGCATAGCAGTTGGTGTGGAGGACACATGTCTGCTGTAATGGAGAGGTGGTTCACAGCAGCAGACAGCAGACCTGCAGTATCAGGCTATGATGCATTCCACAGCTGTCAGCCCCCAAACATGGACCACATGACACCTCCACAGGTGGTGTTGTCTCCATATTCATTATGGATAGGAACACCTCCAGACTAGCATCCCATCATAATGCATTGGAGATACGTCCGGTATAACTGCCTTGGGGTAATGGTGCTATCCAGACCCTAGCCTGCTATGAGTCCACATCTATGTCCCTAGACTGTCAATGCACATTCCTCAACACCCTGCCATCTCTGATGGTCCAATGCAACACTGACATAGTATGAGTCTTCAGCTACCCTTCCATCACCTGAGGAATGTAGCCAATCACCAGTACAGTGGCCCAACACTTCTGGGATTCATCGTTTCCATTGCCCTAGACCAGCTCATATTGACCCCTGGTAGGGGATGCAACAACCTTGATCTGTGTTGACCACTTAAATATGGGACCATTGCTCATCCCCAGATGTCAAACCCTGCATGGTGAGATTCACACAGGCTGTAATCAACATGGAACTCAGCATGTCAGCCATACCCCCCACAAAGATAACCACCTGGCAAAAACTCTCCAAAGTTGACTTTGCAGCCATGAAAACAGGAGTGGATGTCTTCACTGCACCCATGGCAATGGGATATAGCTGCATGACTGTAGAATCATACACATAGGCACTGTACAAACAGGTACATGAATGCATGGTACTAGCCAGAGCCAACAGAACCCAGACACTGTCCTCCAAACACTGGGAGATAATGTGATGGTCCCCTGCTATTACTGAAGTGTACATCAGAAGGATGACACTGTTGCAGGGAAAGGCAGTCTCCCATGACTGTTGAACTCCCTTATTAGCCTCAAACACAACTTTGGATCCCTCATGGACTCCCCGACAGGCACCTATGGCAGCAGAGATGCAGCAGACACTGACAACAGTCACAACAGCTTTGATAGCTGCATCAACAACATCCACAGCAGTAAATACAAGTGCTGCAAGTTACTGCACAAAGCTAATACCTATCCTGAGGCAACAGATATTGGCCACAGTCTTGGCAACACATTCAGTGCCAGTTTTACCTCTCTCCCCCCACAAGTGAAGTGCTGAGTGAATGTGTTCTGACACGCTGTATCACATGTCTATTCTAGGCATCTGTATTCCACCAGGATGTGGCCCTGCAGCAAGGCCACAAGGCATGGAAGTGTGGTGGCACATCCAACATGTCATGTGCAGGGTACAGTATGTGCACGGTAATTCCCGGTCTGTAACACAGTGATTGCATATGACTCACAGATTATAGGGCTGAGGGTTGTACATAGGTACATGTTGATGTACAACATCTGTTGTAGAATGGTGAATATTACATGTTTTGGTTTGGACACAGCTCCAATTGCTAATAACCACAGCCACAGGGGATATTCATCAACCAAACACACTGGATTACTACACACACACACACACACACACACACACACACACACACACACACACACACACACACACACACACACACACACACACACTTTCCAGTACTGAGATCCATAAGTTCATTGCTTCATAGGTGTGTAGTAGGTGAATGAGCCTGAAGGCTCTATAAGGCTAGGCCAAGGGAATACCTTGGCATCAGGCCACATAACAATAGTCCGCAGTGTGGCTCAGGAGTATAGTCACTGGAGTGGTCCCCAGGGGTGGGAATTGTATTCCCTGTCCACTAATCCAGGTTTCTATTGTGGGTGGTCAGTGATGTGCACTGCTACCTATGTATGTGCCCAGTGTCTGGGTTGTGCATATGTCCCACATACATGTTCTTTGACATGTGGAAGTGTGCTTGAGGTCTCTGGAGCATGTTGTGTGGATGGATTGGTATCTTCTGATGTAGCATTCCTGACCTCATTTGGCGAGACCTGGCTATGTAACTGAGGTAGTGATTGTACCTACATTGACAGTATGATACGGGTATTCGGTGGAGTTAGTGGCATTTGTCCATACAGGGCATGTGTATAAGGCACGTTATTCCCTTTGTGGGGTATGTTTGCAGACTCTACAGTTGTTACAGGTGTCCAGTGGGAAACATGGCAAAAGGGCCACTGTACACATTGATTGGGCTACTGAGGGGATGGAACAGGGTGCCATGTCTTTTTACTTGCTGGATAACACGCAGTCAGGAGATGTAACACATCAAAGTACTTTCTGATGTCAGTAGCACTGTTGTGGTCAACAGGCATGTAGTCCACTGCAATCACACCGTGGGTACTATATGTGAGGCAATATGCAGGGGAACTACCATTATAGTGGTTATTGCCTAGCCAAGGGTGTTTGCGTATGATACGTGGGTGGAGAGTGGTCTCTGAGTAATAGCAGGGTTGTCTATATTGTTAATCCATACTGTCTCATTTAGGGCTGTGGATTGTCTACACCAGCCTCTCTGGTGTTTGACAACTGTTGGCCTTGTAATGTGGACATTGTGACATATAGTAGGTCCTCAGCATAATAATTTAGCAAAACCCACCACCCAATGGATCTTGTTATTACACAATCACACTGACCCCCACACAAGATACTGGTGACAGACACACACACACACACACACACACACACACACACACACACTTGCCAGTACTGAGTTTTAAACCTCTACCTAGCTATGTATTGCTACTACAGTATACTGCATTTATCACATGCGCCATGGAGCTTAAAGGATGGGTGTTGTCCCAAGGTACTTCTAAGGTGAGGAACATCACCCGCCCTTGTAAATACTGGCATTGGATGATGTAGTGGGTGACAGATTCCATAAAATATTTTACCCTACACACACATTTACATTTGCCAGGGATGGGGTTCAAACCTCCATCTAACTATTTTTTCAGAGCATTATGTTACACATTTACCACATGCACCACTGACCTTACATGTTTTAGGGTTGACAACAGGTACTTCTAGGGTGGATAATATCTGCAGGACTGCTAAAGTCAGGCACTGAGCTGTGTACTGGGTGTAAATGGGGCCAAAATCTTTGAGGTGCAGACATATATATGTACACACACAAACTTGCCAGGGATGAGATTCAAACCCATACCTATGTAGTTATTGCTACTACATTGTTCCGCATTTATCACACGCACCATGGAGCTTACATGTTGGAGAGCTGTACAAAGGTGTCTTTGAAGATGAGTCACATCAGTAGCAGTGCTAAAGAAGGGGTAAGGGAATTGTTGTAAGTGTGAATGACCACAAAATCAGGTCTCTACAAGGATACACATACTCTCTCACACAAACACTCACATTTACTAGGATCAGGATTGGAACTCCTACCTAACTAGTTTGCTGCACTGTAGTATTACGCAGTTATCGCAAGAGCCATGGAGCTTATTTGCTGGGGAGCTGTCCAAACGTATCTTTGAAGGTGAGTGAAATCAGCAGCAGTGCTGAAGGAGGGGTATGGGAGATTTAGTGGGTGTGAATGGCCTCAACCACATTCATATAGAAACACACACACACACACACACACACACACACACACACACACACACACACACACACACACACACACACACACACACAACTTTACATTTGACAGGACTGAGATTACAAATGCTACATGGATACCTATTTGTACCGTAGTCTTACACAGTTATCACAAGCACCACTGACACTATAGGGCTGAGAGCTAACCCAAGGTATTTCTACAGTGAATGACATCAACACATCATGTGATATAGGCCAATGGGATGTGCAGTGGTTGGACAGGCTTCATAATGGGATTCTCTCTGTCGCTGTCTGTCTTTCTCTTCCCCACTTCTCTGTGTGTGTATGTTTGACATATTATATTATGTTTGCCTTAGATATGTGTATGTACTCCTATCCACTGTGTGTGTGTGTGTGTGTGTGTGTGTGTGTGTGTGTGTATATGTGTGAAGCATCAATGGTGTACAATTTGGTGTGTGTGCACAGACAGCTGCAAATAACTGATAAATGTAGTCCACTGTGTTGTGAGACATGGGCTTCATTTCTCTAAGTGTAGGAGCATGCCTAGTATGACCTTCTATATTGAGTGTGTGCATCCATTCCAGAGTTTTGTGTGTTACAGCTACACTTAGCAAACTGTTTTTGCAGGATATCTGTAGATAGGTTGCCAATATGGAGACACAATGGGCTTAACATACAGGGGATACTGTAACTATTGCTGTCTGTGCTGCTTGTGTGACATATTTGGTTGGAGCATAGATATTCTGACATATGTACTGTTTTACACTGTGATGTGGCATGTCATCAACTACTGACAGTTATCATTCTTTGCTCACAGTTATTTACCAGGAAATACGAGATGAATGAAGCTGAGACCAATATTCTGAGGCATATAGACTACACATTCTGGCACACACCTGACATTGTGGAGGGGTAGCTACAGACAATAGACTGCTGGTTATGTGTAAATGGTGCAACACCTTGTTAGCATGCTGGCTGAGGTTCTCCTCCTAGTGCTTTTATCAACTTCAAGGAATGGCTATATCCTGCTGGGGCCATACCTCTCAGCTGTACAGATACACCCAGGTTATCCAGAGGCAGGACTCATACATCTGGTCGGTTTTCTTTCACATTGTGGTTTACAAGCAGTTTTGTGGCTATTCATTCATGGGTTTGCAGTCATGAGTAGTATGGGCAGACATTAGAGTTTCAGACTTTGCACACTCCATGACATCCATGTTTCTACACCCCCCACTGTTATTCCCTCCTCCACCTAACATTATGTAAGCAATATCTCAGAGGTATCTCTATAGTTGGGCCTTTATCCCAGTAGTATTTATGGCCTGATTCACAGTCCTTGCAGTAGGACATGGGAGGCATGCTACTGGCATTTGTCAACATGGCCTTGCATTTGTTTTCTGTTTTCTGTTATATTGTTAGTTGGGACCCCCTGACATTCCATACATTGGCACTATGGGTGAAGCATGGGCCTTTGTCAGATGATTGTAGGCCATCTGAGAGTGCTGCAGGCCATCTGTTACTGCATTTCTACATGGGATTGTGGGGGGGGGGGCGCACACCTGCAGACTTTAACATTTGAAATGACTGTACTGGTATTTTGGTTACTCTGTTGGCTTCCATTTCATATTGTATTGTGACCTATCATGCAGACAGGAGGCATATCAGTAGAGTACACATGTTAGATCCTAATAACATATATTTCAGTTTCAGACTTCTTACCCTTCAGAACTGGAATGCAATTGCAAGACCTGTTGTAGTATGTCTGTGTAGGTCTGGTAGGGGGCTGTTCAACATTGCCATCATTTGGGGGCCTTAGCCCAGCCTTTCGTCATGGTCCTCTACATTTGTCCTGCTGGGTGAGGCTGGTGGTGGATATGTGACCCTCATTGACATCCATGTGTGTGACCTATTAACACCCACAGTTCTTTGGGTCATCACATGTACTGCAGTGGGGGATATCACCTTGTATAATGCTGCCTAGTATGTTGACACCAGTATTTGTTATGAATTTCCTGCTGACCCATATAGCTGTCTGCTGCTATCCCATTCAGCCACCCAATTCCCTTGCATGCTTGCATCCATATCATACAGACAAGTTTGTGAACATACTACTCCATTCAGTAATTGATAGGAAGAGTGACTTACCTTGTTGCTGGGCCAGTACTGAGGGCAGTGCTGGAGGGCTGACTATGTTGGATGCACATAGTACACTCCCTATACATGGTAAAACTCAGGTAGTGTCATGTTTGGCATCCCTTTTACTGTCTGTGTGAGTCAGAGAGAGGTATCAGTCTCTGGGTCCCTACAGTGTCAGCGTGTGTGCTATGCATTGCCTCTTTGCCAAGGCCTGGGCATACTGTGCACACCTCCTTCTGCCTAAAGGAGCAGGCTCAGAATGTTCCTCCTCTGAGTCCTTCTGTGCCTGTGCTGGCCTTGGCAATGGTGGGGGGTTGTGCGGCCCTGCCCCATGCTGTTCCTGTTGCAGCTGTTTCCACAGGATCATACTGTGTAGCATGGCACATACTATGAACATTTGTGTACATGTAGCTGGAGAGTACTACAAGGCTCCACCGGATATGTCAAGGCAGCGGAACCGTGACTTGAGCATCCCAAACCCTTGCTCTACAGTGTTCCGGGTTTGTGCATGTGCCTCATTATGGTGTTCTTGTTTGGATGTGTGTACATTTCTGATAGGTAACATCAGCCATGGCTCCAGTGCATAGCCAGCATCCCCCACTAGATGGCCATATGGGATGTCCCCTCTGGCAAATGGCTGATACAGCTGTGAGCAATGCCAGATGTGGGAGTCGTGATAGCTTCCCGGGCTGCCAGCACACACATTCATGATAATGCCCTGGGCATTACACATGACCTGGCAGTTGATGGAGGGGAAGCCCTTGCAGTTTATGTAGACCTTGATGTGGATGTGCATGCAGTCTATAGCACCAACTACTTCAGGGTATTCTGATATATGGTGGAAGAGACGCATACGTGTGGTCAGCTCCTCACGGGCAGTGGGGAAATATATGTTCTCAATGGCATGTTGTGTCATGGCATCCAGGAACTGGTGGAGTACCCTGGATGCTAATGCCTGTGAGACCCCCATGATATCCCCAGTTGGTCTTTGGAAGGTACCTGTGGCTAGTATTCTTAAGCCTAGACATACCTTGGTATCCACTGAGATGGGTTTCCCTCTATTAGTTATGTGTGTAAGGCATGACTGGCACAGCTCAACTATTTTCTGTAGAATGTCCCTGTCCACCCTATAGTGCTTTACTATCTCCAGCTCATGTAGGCCCTGGTAGGTTACCCTGGGTCTGTGCACTCTTCTCCTTCTCCTCACTGTGGGTCGGTTGTCAGCATTCTCCTCCTCACCACCCTCAGACTCTAGCACATATTGATGGAGTAAAGCAGCAGCCTCTAACATATTTAGATATTTCTGACAGTTAAAAATCCCCGTCTGTGTACACCGGTGGTGTAGAGTTTGTGGAAAAAAACAGTCTGTAGGGTGTTTGCATAGTTTATATTAGTGTGTTGGGCTGCTTCATGTGTAATTGGCTGATTCTGATACATTCCACCTGCCAGCTATGCTAGTTCTCCTTGATTGCCTTCCTACTGCTGTTTCCCCCTTCCCACTTCCTCCCTATTTAAGCCTCAACGCACGCCACGCATACCCATTGCTCAAATGTAAACAGTTCTGCTATTTCCACTGTTTTTTTTTTAGGCCCACACCTATTTAGCTAATGTAAGAACTTTTAAGCAGGAAAGGTCCTCCCTGGACGCGAACACGCTCTACATTTTATGGAATAAGACAATACAGCCTCAGACCCCCCCCCCCCCTTCCTTAGCTGTGCTTAGCTAAGGGCAAACACAGGCCACAGAGCTCCAATGAGCAAACAGCAAGCATGACACACCCCCTTATGAAGTCATTCAGCTCTTATACTTGCACTGTTGTATTGCTGTACCTACACGGTTAGGTGCAAGCTGACACACTGAGGAAATCTGTGATTCAGTATACCTCCCCTCATTTGCATACCCCAGTATGTAAGTCCTTATAACCAAAAGTGATCACCAAAGCACAATGACACCAGTAATTGCAAGAAAATGTGATGTAAGGTGAAACAATGAAGCCACAGAGGGAGATTCAAACCAACAAGTTTATTCTGCTATAACATTAACGTTGACACAATTCATTGTCACAATACGTTTTCGTTTAAAGTTACTTCTTCTGATGTGGGCGTGCAATACCACAAAAGCGGTGTTTTACTGCAGTTACTACACTTAGACAAACCCTTTCCCCATTGACAACCAGTGCTCCCTCGTATTGTTTGCATTTTGCATGCCATTGACTATAATGGCAAAATGCAGAATTATCTTAAAATTGACTTTTCTCATTTTTTTTTTATTTTCGGCATGATCCCGTTTGCACGCCACTGCCCTAAGCTTAAATGGCCGTGATCAGCCAAAAAAAAAAGTTTAATTTAAAAATAAATAAACATTTATTAATGCCAATGGCCTTATATTTGGCCATTGGAATGTGTGTTTGACTGTAATAAATGCTTTTCCACGAGCTGTCCTGCCAAAATTTGCTCAGATGCAGAAATGTATTCAGTTACTAACTGAATATATTTCTGCTCTGACACTGTTCCTGCATGGAGTTCAGCTTCATGGATCACAAAATCACCTAATTTGCATGTTTGTTAGCAGCAAATGAGGTGATCTGCATCCCATACAGCTTTCCGTGCAGGAACAATGTAGGGCCGCTCGTGCACATGAAAACGGCACTTTCCTGGATCGCTCGGTGGCCATTTTCCATGCAGGAGTGGTTACACTGTTCCTGCATAGAAAATAATGCTTTGTGAATCCCGGGGAATATTTTTTTTTACATTTTTGCATGTGGGAGGGCAAGTCCCCTCCACCCCCACAACCCCTGCTAATTAAATATACCATCTCTTAGATCACACTACAGCAATGAAAACAGTAAATATACCATTCTGTGCTGTATGTCGATCTCCATTTAAACGGTTTGAACTTTCACAAGTTTGATCTTATGGTCTCGACCATACGAAATTCAAACTTGTGAAAGTTTAAAATTAAGACGTAGTCCTATATGTATTGCTGATACTCTCACATACAGGTATAGTGGTGTCCCTTTTAACACATCCAGCAGATGTTACAGTGGTAAAACAGTGTGCGTGGTTGCCCTCATAGAGTGTGGATGTAGCATAATAGTTGTTTGAGTGCATGTGTGTGCAGACTCATCTATTATCACTCTAAATCACATATGTTATGTTAGAGGCATGGGATTACTGGTGGTATTATTCTGATATAATCCATGACTGTGGTTGATTCTTGTAATGTTTTCCATGAGCCTTTACCTTTGCCCAACTTGATGGAGACCTCTGCTGACAGTGCACTCATATTCAGTAATATCAGTTTGCACAGCTTCACAATATGCACCCTACCCCAATTGTATGCCATATCCCTGATAGATGTCCTCTGCATTATTCTTATAAAGATGCTTATCTCACACAGACACCCTCATCGTTGTTATGCCACCTTGTGTGACAGTCACATAAAACACATTTTCAGTGTACATTCCCTAGTTTACCATATAGATACGTGATTGATGTTGCTGCTAAAACCATCTTCCACTGAGATGCTCTCATCTGTTGTACATTAGGTTGCTTTATCTGTCCTCCTTCCCTGTGTTCATTCCTACAGTTCATCTGTTCATAGGTTCATAGGTTGGTACTAGGCTATTGGCCCTAGAGCCTATACAAGCCTAGCCATAACAATTCCCTGGCTATTTCTTCCCACAGTATTTACTTCCCTGGACCCCTGTCTAGCAGGGTGACTGACATGATCCCTGGGGTGAATTTCCTATTTCCCATCCAATAATCAAGGTTCCTATTGAAGAGGGCCAAAGAGGAGGTCTGCTTGACATGTATGGGCAGTCTATTCCAGAGTCTGGGGAGTCTCTGGGTCAGGAACCTATCCCTCCAGCATGTTTTGTTCATTGTGATGACAAGGTTTAGATCCCTGGAGCATGTGTCTCTGAGGGATTGGGATTTCTTTAAGTGTAGCATGTCCAACAGCTCTGGGTTTGACATGGCCTTGTATGTTAAGCAGAGATCACCTCTGAGTAGACGATATGCGACAGAGTATAGGTGGAGTTTTTTTTAGATGGTCAGCATAGGGCATCTGCTTTAGGCCTGTGATTCTTTTAGTGAGGTATTTCTGTGGCCTTTCCAGTTGTTGCAGATGTCTTGAGAGGTACCTACCAAATGGTGCGTTGTATTCTATAATGGGTCTAATGAGGGATGAGTACAGTGGGACAATGACCTCTTTTTTTCTGGATGAAAAGCTCTTAGTAATGAGGTGTGCCACATAGAAGGATTTCCTGACTGTTGTGGTGATGTGGTTGTCGAAGGTGAGACCACTGTCCACCTGTGTCCCTAAGTCTCTTATCACACTTTCAGTGTTTAGTGTACTGCCACCTATGTGGTAATTCACAAGTACATATTTTTCCCAAAGGGGATAACTATACATTTCTTGGCATTGAGCTTGAGCCCATGGTTCTGGCACCAAGCATCTGTTTCTGTAAGGCCCTTTTATAGAATATCCACATAATCTGGGTATTCAATAATGGCTCCCAGTTTGCAGTCATCTGCGAACTTCGTTAGCCAGAGTCCCTTAGTGTTGGCCTGTACTTCAGAGAAGTAGATGCCAAACAAGAATGGTCCCAGGACTGAACCCTGAGGTACTCCACTTGTCACTTGCCTGGAACTGGATTTGGAGTCGGCTACTTTTACAGTGTGGGTTCTGTCAGTAAGCCAGTTGGCAACCCATCGAGTGATGTAGGGATTAATGCCCAGCTTAGTAAGTTTATCTATGATTCCAGAGTGGGGGATGGTGTTGAAGGCCTTGGTGAGGTCCAGATAGGCTATGTGGATGACCTTACCCTTGTCCCCTGCTCTGGAGACCGATTTAAAGAAGTCAGTCAGATTCAGGAGACAAGATCTTCCCTTCACGAACCCAAACTGCATGAGGTCCAGTGTTTGAAAGTTGCCGATGTCTTTGTTTATAAGTTCCATGATAATACGTTCCATGGCCTTACAGATCAGGCTCATTAGACTGATGGGGTGGTAGTTCCTGGGATCCAAGGTGTATTTCCCTTGTGGAGTGGGATAACTGTAGCTGGGTGCCACTCAGTGGGCACGAAGCCTGAGGTGAGGCTATGATTAAACATGACACTTAGGTGAGGTGCCAGTTCATTTTATAGTTCTTGTAGTACATAGCCTGGGATGCCATCCAGTCCCATGGATGCTGTATTCTTAGCTTTGGAGAGTGTGTTTTTTACCTGTGTGGCTGTTATTACCAGAATTTGTCTTTTGGTATTGAGTTGAGCCCTTTAGGGGGTGAGAGGGGGGGTTAAGTTTACACTGAATCTATCTGCCAGGATATTGGCAATATCCTTGGGATCAGTATATTTAATGTCATTCTATTGTAGCTCAGAGCAGATATGAGCATTGCCATTTAGATTCTTGACATAGCTATAGAATGTATTGTAGTTGTCTTTGGAATCTTTGGCAATTTTAGTTTCATAACTAGCTTTGGAGAATTTTATGAAGGATCTTAGCTTCTTACTGAGGCTGGTAAGTGAGTTTGTGTGTCCCTATTCAATATACACACTTCCTCTGAGTATTCATTTTACATGGCAGTCCATGTCCTGTTTCAAATCATTTACACAGCTTCCGTATAGAATGCCAGGAATGGGATATCACAATACTCTACCCTGTAGATACACTGCCCTGTACTTTGTTTGGACCATATATTTCACATTCATACCTCTCAACTTTCCAGATATTCCTAGGATGTCTAGGTGTATTCCTTATCAAATTTGTGGCTTTCTGCCTTATCACTGGGATGATCTCAGGACTGATGTGGCTCAGTATTACATACATTTAATCATACCTCTCAATTGTCCTGATTTGTGTAGAATATACAGTTTTTGTCTCATATTTTTGATCTTTTTCTCATAACATTTTGGATTTCTGGCAAATCATTGGCATGTCAATGCAGAGTGAAGTCAGAAAATAATGACTGACATTTCAGTTTCAAACTTCATGCTCTTCAGAAAATTCATGCTACTGTAAAAATCTATTGTTATATTAACTGTATAGGTTTGTAAGAGCAGTATTAGAATCTGTCCCTATTTTTGGCCTTTTGTCCCCCCATTATTTATAGCTTTGTCCAGAAGTTTCCACTAAGAGGTTGAAAAGAATGTTTGAGTTTTATTTTACTACATTTGTATGTGACATATATGTCAAATATGCCCCTATTTCTGGTTAATTGTCCTCTTATTATGTTGGCCTTTGTGTAGATACATTGAACTAAAAGACTGAGAGCTATCTGTGAAGCCCTGGTGATCATTGTGGCATTCCATGCAAAACTGCAGACTGTAGGTGCTCCTCTTTAAACAGAATTTCTATCCACATTTGCTCACATGGTTTTCTGACCATCAACACTGTTTCCAGTCACAAAACCTCACTTAGATGTGTTGTGCAGCATTAATATGAATTGCACAGTTGTGCTTGCCACCCACCACCACGCAAACATGTAAACTCAGTGTAGGCTTCGCGCGGAACCTACATAGAGTTTATTGAATCCTGGGGAGTTCGTTTTACTGTTTTTACTATATATACAGTGAAAGATGTAATACATTTCATCTAACTAAACTTATAAGTGTACTTTTAAATGTTACACAAATATTTTCTCTAAGAGAATGTCATCAAATTATAAGCAATAGAATTGGGTGCTTTAAGACTATATAAGTTAAGAATTTTATTTTACTTGTTCAACTTTACTTAGTATGCACATTCCTGGGTTAAATGGAATGTCAGATCTAAGTAATATGCTAATTAGAAGTGTTAAAGTGCTGGTGATTTTGTTTTCTTTGTTCTGGTGTAACACATTCCTTTCACAGCTCATTTATGAAGCAACTAAGACTTAAAGCTTGAGAACAAAAGAATGCTCCAATCATGTCAGAATGCAGGATTCTTACTTGACTTGGTTCCTGCCTTGGACTATTCTGAAGAAAATATAGGTCAAAGTTCATCACTGATATCTGAAAGCAGAAAGGAGCTTTCTTTTTATATATATATATATATATATATATATATATATATATATATATATATATGAGAAATCTATTCAAAATAACATCTTTCTTCTTTTCAGAGAAATGAATTTGTAAAACAAAAGGTACAGTAATTTTATATTGAGCTGTTACTGACATAATTTACTTATATTTTGCTGAATGTTAGTAGCTTATGCTGCAGTGTTATTAACTCTAACTATACATATTAATGGAATGAAGTAAAGTTAGATGTTTGTTACTGATTTGAACAGTTTAAAAGAATTAAGAATGAGAAACTTACAGAGGAAATTAGCTGGGGTGTGCGTTGTCATGTCCACATGCAGTAATCAAATTCTAATGTCAGGATGTGAGGCTTAGATCAGGACAGGAGTTCACAATGGCTAAAAGCACACACTCAAATTAAAAAAAAACAGGAATTCTTTTATATATAGTCAAAATTGCTTGTAATACTAGAATTAATAAGAAGAGTAAACATCTTATGAATTTATTTACTTATTTATTTATTTATTTATTTATTTATTTATTTATTTATTTATTGACATTTGTTAACTGGGTTGGTCCAGCTGGGTTTTTGGCCCATTTTCAGTGGAGACCCAAGAAGAAAAGCTCCAATACACACATATATACAGACATAAAAAGGTAACAATTTCAATTGACATATGATGAGATATGAAAAAAAAGAAGAAAAAAAAAATAATACAAGACCACTACGGATACAGGTGAAAACATGCAAACTATTTACAATTATGTAAACTATATGTTTACAGATTAGAGATTTTGTACATATTTGCATGTAGATTAATTGATCAAATGAGAAGAGTATAGTTTAGTTTGTAACCCTTAGTTGAGGGATCACATTTTTGAGGTGATGGAGGAAAGTGAGGAGGGGGTAGCCCTTGGAGGGAGAGATGAGGTTAGATTGGTGCTGTGCAAGGGCAGGTTCTGGTGAATAATATGCAAATGCTCAGGGAATAAAATATTTACTGTGTAAGATTAATAAAAGAGCAGTATCAGTAAGTTAAGAAATATATACACTTACTGTAATCTCTGGTAGAGAAATGATGATTGAATAGCTGTTTATGGGATATTTTAGAAATACAACTTATATAGAATAAGGTAGAATATTAGTGGGTAAATAAAACAGAAAAACATTTTAAATAACAAACTGCTTATAAGAAAAATATGTATTACATATACCTGCATATGGCAGAAATGTAAATGTAGAAGATTTCATATAATGTACACAGAATATCATATAAAATATTTGAAAATAACCTGAAAGCTGAAATTTGAAGCTTTGTCATGTACACTTTGAAGTTTTCTGTTTACTGCATGTTATTAGAAATAGAAGAGGTCAGAGCTGAAGTTTAAGTGTTATATTGTTGAATCAGTTCAGCCATTTTGATAGAAAGTAAAGTATATTTTTCAATATGTTTAAACCCAGGAAGGGAGAATGAGATTTGAATTAAGCACACTGTAACTTTTGAACACAATTTAGACTGCATTTTTTGACTCCATAGAAATGGCAAGACATTTTCTTTGACCTCAGTAATGTGACCTCAGCAATGTACATTTTTTATGAATTAGTGTAATAATCTAAAGAATTTTTAAATGTTTTGATATTTATTGTATTGAGTGTTACACAATTTTGAGATATAGACACTTGTACTTTTAAAATTAATTCAGAGCTTTTGTCAGATCTATAAAATATGTGTATACATTTTAAAATAATGAATATATGTGTGTATTGATTTTCCTTTTGTGTAATAGTTTAGTATGGTAAGATTACATGTCACCTGTAAGTTTACAGTTATCTTTGTCTCTTCAGGTCCCATTTTGTTCTCCTTATTTATTTAGAGATTTAGCTATACTAATGTTGAATGAGTGAATAATTTAGGAATACTTAATGGATAATTTATACTACTATTACATAAATAGGTATATAGTACTCTATTTGTTGGATTATTTAATATTTGTGATTAATAGAAGAGGATTGTTAAACTTTCATGTAGTAATTAAGGAGTAGTTTTAAATGGCAAACTGTATAACTAAATTAATAGTCTCTTATTATTCTTAAATTATATATAATATTATATTAAGTATTCATAAGTCACAATAGCGTTGGGCTAGATTATGATGAATTTTTAGGTATTGTAGGTACACAGATAGCATAGTAGTTTGTCTATTCGATAGGGAAATTCGGAACTTTGGTATCCATGGTAGGTTGTGCTTTATTAGTAATATATACAATTATAATCATAGACTTGTTTTTGTTTTTGCTATTTATGTGCTTGAGTAATAGCTTAGTTTGTAGAAAGGAAGAATTTAAAAATGTGGACTGTTAAGATAATGTTAGAGGAATGCATTAGAGTCTTTTATACAATTAAATATCTATGGTGGATAAATGTGCCATATTATCTATTAAAATAAATATTTTTAAATATACAGTATGGCTAGTTTGAATGTATTATTTATTAATGTAAATGAATTAAATAATGCCAACAAAAGGAAATCATTAATGAAATATCTAAAATTAAATAGAAGCAACATTATATTCCTGCAAGAGACATAGGCGGTAGCTCACTAAACACTGAAAGTGTGATAAGAGACCTCGGGGCACAGGTGGACAGTAGTCTCTACTTTGAAAACCACATCGCCACAGTAGTAAGAAAATCCTTCTATGTGGCACACCTCATCATAAAAGGGTTCTCCTCTAGAAAAAATGAGGTCATTGTTCCTCGCTACTCATCCATCTTCAGACCCATTATAGAGTACAATGCCCCATTTGGCATGCATCTCACAAGACACCTACAACAATTGGAAAGTCCACAGAAATACCTCACTAAGAGGATTGCCAGCCTCAAACAGATGCCATACACAGACCATCTAAAAAAACTCCAGCTCTACTCTGTCACATATTCCCTACTCAGTGGTGATCTCTGCCTAACATACAAAGCCATTGTCAAACCTAGAGCTGTTGGGCATGCTACACTTAAAGAAATCCCAATCTCTCCATACCACATGCTCTAGGGACCTAAACCTTGTCACCACAGTAAACAGAACATGCTGGAGGGGTAGATTCCTGTCCCAGAGACTTCCCATATTCTGAAACAAACTACCCATTCATGTCAAGCAAAGCTCCTCATTGTCCCTCTTTAAGAAAAATCTTGACGATTGGATAAGAAATAGAAAATTCACCCTGGGGATCACTTTTGCAGCACTGCTTGACAGGAGCACAGGAAAATAATTTTCTTGGGTGGCGAAAGCCAGGGGAACCTTTTTGGCTAGGCTTATATAGGTTCCAGGGCTGATAGCCTACTACCTACCTATGAACCTATGAACATATATGCAATATTTAATTAACTTAGGTTATGAGATGTCATCATCTGCTTCTTTTAAAACAAGAGAAAAAATGCTTTACTTTGAAGAAAATCTACTGTAATGCCTAATGTCATGGAACACAATAATAATCCCAAAGGAATGTATGCATTTGTACTAATTAAATATAATGGTAAACTCTATACACTAGCTGTCCCTGGAATAGATGCAAGAGTTGCTAAAGATCACTTAAACTTACTACAAAGTCATTGGAAGGGTAGTTTAATTCTTGCAGGGGATTTTAGTTGCATATCTAGTACAGAAGATACAAGTGAACAGAAGAAAGCTAAAATTCTGCCATCAGATAAGGCACTAATGAGATGGATTAGTATTAATTTAATTGATTTAATAGCAAAAGCAGAAGATAAGTCATTGTTAGTCACTCATTATCACTCACCTTCACTTCATGCACCCTGTCCTAATATCTTCATGCAATATATCCTTCCTTAGCAAGTTCCCTCCCCTTCCTGGAGTCCTTTTACATTCACATAATCTTACTTTTCCAAATGACAATATTAGCAAACTGTGACCTTATTCTATACTTTCCTCTGGATCAATTCATTAAGTTTCATATACTAACTACTATTTTTGCCACGCATATACTAATATCTGCACTCATGCATTCTTCATGTGTATTCTGTGGTTCATCCCTTATAATTTTACAAAATATTTTAAACTTTGTTTTCTGTAAAATTTTGTTAAGAATTTTGTAACTGTTGTTTTCTGTACCATTTTGTAAACATTTTGTAACTTGTGTCTGGAGACTTTCTCCTCGGGCCTCCATTGAAAATGGGCTTCCACCCAGTGGGACTATTCTGGTAAACAACATTAAATAAATAAATAAATAAATAAATAAATAAATAAATAAACGCATAAATAAATAAATTATTCTTATGCACATGGGAAATAAGAATTGATAGTAATTATGCCTTTACAGATTTACTTAATAAAGTAAATTATTTTAAAAATATTAATATATTAAAAGATACATGGACATTTCATATTATTATAAAATCATAGTACATATTACCCTAAGGAATAAATTGATATTTTTTTTATCTTTGAATGATCATGGTCACGTTAGTAAAGTTATACTATGGGACTCCTTAAAATGCATATTAAAGATAGAATGGGAAGATTGGCTAGTAATAAAATGAAAGAGTAGGACAAATAAATTAGATAATACTAAACTCATTAATAATAAATTACAAAATATCAAACAATTTTAATGTATAAAGTGGGGATAATTTTAGAAAAATAAAATTGCACAATTATGCAATGACTCAAAAAATCTACATAGATTAGCTAATAAGAAGTAAGATGTTAAGCAAAAAGGCACAAATCAATAGTGTCCAAAATCCTCACACTAATAAGCTTACTTCAGACATAAAGGAAATGCTTATTATTTTTGAAAGATTCCATGAAGGTCTTAATAAAGATGAAAATAATAATACTAATGATTACAAAATTGACAATAATTTAAAGAAAAATGTTACTAATAAACTTAATGATCAACAAATATATCTGTTGAATAAGCCTATTACTCTAATAGATGTTAAAGAAGCTTTAAAAAAGGGAAAATAGTAAAGCTCCAGGGTTAGATGGTTTACATATGGAATTATAAAGTCTGCTTCTATTAAATATTTTAAAAGTATTGAGTGGCATTTACAGGGTAATTCAGAGTGACAAAATAATTCCTTACTCATGGAATTTTTCTGTAATCTTACCTATACTTAAACAAGGAAAGGATAATAACTTAGTTTCCTCATACAGACCTATTTCATTTTTAAATGTAGACTATAAAACAGTTACTTCCATCTTCGCTACAAGACTAAGAGATATAGTAGATGAATTAATTAATAAAGATAAAACAGGATTTATAGTCACTAGATCAATGTATGATAATATAAAGAGGGTAGTAACTATCCTAGAATTAGCAAAACTAATGAACAAGAAATTGACCCGAATTAGCTTAGATATTGAGAAAGCTTTTGATTCTGTAGATTGGATCTATTCATTTAAAACTTTAGAAACATTTGCATTTCCAGAACAATGTATTGGAAAATAAACCTGTATAGAGACTCCAAAGCGAATGTTAAAATTTGATCTCATATTTCTCAAGGATTCACTTTAAACAGAGGCACAAAGCAACAGTGTCCCTTGTCTCCTTGATATTTGCATTAGTTATTGAACCCTTGCCTAATAGTATAAGAAGCAAAGAAAAAAAAATGATGGATTCTCAATTAAAAAGGATTGTCAATCTAAAATACAGCTTTTTGCAGACAATATTTTACTAACTAAAGGAGATTTGAATTATTCAACTGAAGAATTAGATGAGGAAATTGAAAAGTTAAAAAAAGTATTGCTGTTGAAATTTAATAATAATAAAACTGAAACTTTAGTATTAAATCAGTTACTAGATATTACATTTAAAGATAAATTTAAAAATAATTGGGAAGGAAAAGAACTTTAATATTTAGGAATAAAAATCTATTATGTTGTAATATTATTAATAATGATTTTGAAAAAATAATTGAAGAAGTTTTACTTTTTATTAAAACATGGAATGATTTTTTTTCATTTTGAAGATAGGTTAGTACTTATTAAAATGATTATATTACCCACAATTATATACATATTGCATTCAATAGCTTTAATACCTGACAAAAAACTTTTAAAGAAAATGGGAAAAAATATTACCTTCATTCTTATAGTAACTTAAAAATCTGAGAATTGCTTATAGAAATCATGGTACTTACGTGTTATTGCAACCAGATTTTCACGTACCTCCACAGAAGCGAGTATATTACACACTTCAAAGTGTTATTGTAAGTCCTTACAAGTGGCCAAAAACTGTACATGAGTTTTACGAACCAAAACAAGTTCAGAAATCATCTTCCTTTTTTGCGTCCGTTAAAGATTTACACTTGAGTTATCATGCCTGCTATTGTACTGTCAGTTGCATTATTTACAGTTTGTGGAAGAAAGTGTGCAGAGAATAGTGACTGACATTGCTAAACTTACAGGGAAACTAGTTCATGTTACAGTGACATGGGGTGAGAAAACTCCACATTTCATTTTGTATGACGGTGCTTGTGAAACAAAATGGTAATACATAACTCCCCCAATTTCACAGTGTCTGTGTTTTCCTTCTGTAAAGGATTCGTTGCTCAGTGTGAAAATATTCCAACACACAGTACGACATCAGCCATGACAACTCATGCGTACATCTCTAATGCTCGCAAAACAGGAAGAGGATTTCTTAAATCGTTCCTGTTCTTTAAAGTCATGTATATTTTTTTGAAAGTAGTAAGGACTATGATTGGCACTTAGAAATCTTTCAGCCACTCATTTGTCTGCAGGTAGGCGCTATTCACAACTGCGAAAATCTGGTTGCGATAACACGTAAGTACCGAAATCATATATGATTATGGGAGTATGGTGGTATTAGCTTCCCAGATGTAGAATCTTATTCTATTTCTGCAGATGTTAACTCTATTATACTCTGGATAGACTCAACTTACACTAGTCAATGGAAACAACATTCAGGAGTAGATTTTCTAAATTCTTATAAGTTTATCAAATACGATAAATTAGAAACATGTAACAGTCTTTTCGCCTGATTGATAAAATTTATCTTAGAAGGAAATTAATTTCAATCTTTAGACTCTGAATATATGAAATCAATTATTAAAACAGTTAAGAAATATGTTTTTTAAAACTTCATTAATATCAAAATGGAAATTTTTGTGCTTTCTCATTCATTCAGAACAAAGTTAAAATTAATTTACTAAAAAGGAATGGATTAGTATTATGGTCTGATTGTTTTGAAAAAGGAAAAGCTAAGTGGCAGAATATTTAATGAAAGATTATACATTGGACAAATCTGTTAAGCAGTTAATATTATCGATCTATAAGAAATTAATTGAAGTGATCAAAACAAGATCTATAAATTATACTAAGACTTTTAGTGGTTGGGATAGCCTTGAACTGTTGCTATTGAAATTCCAAGACTCTTAATGTGTTAAATGTATAAGTTTACCTTGATGATTCAATGTATTCCTAATATTTTATAACAGTATGTGGTGTTGAATTTCTTTGTTTTTGTGTATATATTGTAAATATGTTAAATTAATAAAAAATGTCTTAAAAAAGAAAAAATTAAAATGTTATGGAAGGATAAGAGAGAAGAAAATAAATAGTAGTTAAGTGTTGGCTGAAGAGATAGAAGAACATACATTAGTAGTATGGTATCATTAAAGTGAAAGCTTCTTTTGATGTTAGGCTATTACTACTTGTTAATATATGGTGGTGTTCATGAATTTAGAGGGAGAAAAGCATATTTATAGTGAGTAGGTGGTCATGCATTTGTTTTGAGGATTGTGCATGTACAGTTACATGTGTCTTACAGATATTTTTTAGATTGGTCTTGAAATTTGAAAAATTGCTAGTATTTTTAAGGGATAAGGGAAGAGAGTTCCAGCAGTGGATGACATAGTTGTAATAGAGAAAGGTTACTGTTAACAGGTGTAGTTTGTAAGTAGTGAGGAACATTTTAGCATTTTACTTTCAGATTATAGTGGCCTAGTAGGGGTGTATGTGTGTAATAAGTCTAGTAAGACTTTGCTTTGTTCTGGTTTGTATATTAATTTGTGGACTAGGAGTAGCTGTGTGCAAATTAGTTGCTTGGGTAATTCAAGTCAATCAAGATGTTTTAAGGCTAAGCAGTTATGGGCTCTGTTTGATGTGTTAGTAGCAAATTTGCTATTTGATTACAGCACTGGTTTAGTTTATTTTAGATGTAAACTTGAAGGTTAAGCAGTACTGGGGAACCATATAGTAAAATGGTGAGTAGGAGTGTAGAAGCCATGAGTATACTGGATGAATCAGTTAAGTAGTTTTTTGTTCTATAAAATATTCCAAATTCTGGTGATTTTTTTGATAGCTTGTTGCATGTATAAATCATATTTCAGGTTATCATCAATTATCAAGCCTAGTAGCTTGGTATGGGGGATCACTTCTATAATGGTATTATCAAATGCTGTTATTGAGTAATTTTGTTTGAGGTGTGTAGGAGATTTTTGGGAGGAATAGCAGATATACAGAAGATAAGAAAAGAAAAGCAAAAAAAAGTTCCTATTTTGACATCACTGCCATTAGCAATAGTCACTGATAAGACTGATAACACTCCCCAACCTCACATTTAGAATGTATGTGCATATTGCACACCATAACTATTTTACAATGAAACATGCAGATGGCTTCAAGAAATTTGTTATACACATATTGCCAAGAGAAGAAAAGTATTTTTTTAATTGCAGTTTATATACTTATTACTAAGAAAAAATGGAACTTGTTTTATTTACAGTTTCTTATTTACTCCATTCATTTTCCTTCTAAACAATAATGACAAAGTGAAAAATTATACTTCACAGTCCCTACCCTGTATAAAATAATCCAGAGACCTCCCATCTTCCCTTTATTTCTTGTAGAGGCACAGTTGTCATGTCTTAAACTGCATGTCATAGAAATACCTCTTTACACTTTGCATGTTTGCTTTCTACTTTAAGATTCTTGCTGCTCCTCGTCTTCATCTCCCTGGTCACCCAACAATGGTTTCTGGTCCAAATCCAATGTACTCCTTATTTTCATGTCATATCCTATACTTTTTCCAGTTGCTCAATCATTTACTTTTGAGGATTGGAAAAGGTTTTACTGGCAAATTCTCATTATGAGCTGTGCCACTGTCAGAAAAATGAGAGGCAGAATACCTTTCAACTTGCTAGCATACCTCTTCACATGTTCTGCATCCAAGAATGTCTTTGCTCCTTCTGAAGACAGCTGGATGTAACACATTGAATCTCACTCCTGCTTCTCAGCATTGAATGATCACTTGGATAAACTTGCTTCTCTTCTGCCTGGTGTATATTGAATAATCATTTTCCACAAACAACTGGTAACATTTTACCCTTCTGCCATATTTCTTTTGCCAGGATCAGCTCATTTACTGATAATACAACATCTTTACTACTATAGGTCTCAGCTTCTTTCTCATATCCTAATTTGGAGCATAGACACAATGCACTCTTGAAATTAACAGACACTGTTGTGGAATACTAGTCCAGTTGCTTATGTGTACTTTCATAAAATTAGTGCAGTTTCTTCTTTCCAATTTCTCTGATACAGCAGCGCATCTCATTTTTTTCTACTTACTGTGTCTTTTAGCGCAATTATTTTTTGAAACACTCCTTCTTGAGAAGCTTCATATTTAGCCAGTTTTTCCTTCATTTCAGGTTCTAATTTCTGTACATCAACTTATTTGAATAGGCACTTAAAGCTTCTTCTGTTCTATCCAGCCTTTTGTCATTTGAGTGAATGTATTTCTCCAGCATCTCAATTATTTTAAAGATTTCTGAATGCATTTGGTTAATTTTTTCCTGTAAATTACTGGAAGCCATTTCCTGTACTGAGGTTAAAACCTGATCTGCTTTTCTTGAACAACTGCAAGGCTCTTCTCCACAAGAGTTTTTTTCTTCTCTTTTATTAGTTTCTTTTCTCTTACTTACTTTATATTTCTTAGTTGCTGACATCCAGACTATGTAGTGACTAACCCGTAACTGAATGCTACCCATATAAATGTTTTTTTCTGTCTGCTTTTCCAAGTTTCTGTTTTCTCACTGGGAAAGCTCTAATCAGCCAAATGATCAGTGTGTAGCCATTGTTGACTGACTTTCATCTGATATAAATCAGACACACACACACACACACACACACACACACACACACTCTCTCTCTATCTATATGTGTGTGTGTGTGTGTGTGTGTGTGTGTGTGTGCATTTGTGAAGTTTAACTATGTATTTCTTGTGATTGCTGCTGAAAAAGTTTTGTTTGTTACTATAGGAGTGGGGCTAATTATACTGATTGGTTAGAGCATTGAATAATGACTAATGTTTGGCAGAGAAAGTGAAAAATGTTTGAAGACATGCACAGAGTAATGAGAAATAGAAATACCTAATAACTGACCTGATAAGCATTTTATCAGATGTGATTTCTATGTGCATTGTTAGGAAATGTACTTTATCAAATTCAAGGGTTTCAAGAGTCCTTTGGTTTTTAAGTATAACATTAGTAACAACCAAAAATGTCGGAAGTTTGCATTAATCAAGACAGTAAAGATTATGCTCTTTTACACACAGAACTTCAGATGGGTCTATATTAGTTCTGTGAAAGACGTATTCATCGAATATGTCTTCAGTGAACACCAAGCACCAAAATTCACTTCAGTGAACAGCAGAATTTTTTCCATGGTTCGCAAAAGCTTGGCCATCACCTCAACTTTTCCCTTTTCCCAACTGCAGTGTGATCTCAGAGTTTGTGTATATAGTTATGAGGGGTGTGGCGGGTGCAGCCCCCTATGTTGGAGGGTGTGGGGGATGAAACCCCCCAGTTGAGTGGATTTGATTTAGTCTATTGTGTGTTCCAGATGGTTGGTGGGCGAGTGTTTGCGTACAATTGGAAAAATTAGTGGTTTGCTGCAGTGAATTTTGGTGGCTTGTGTTCACTGAAGATGTATTTGATGAATTCGTCTTTTGCAGAATTAATATAGACCCCTTCAGACAGTTCTAGGAAAGTAGCTACATCCTGTGGATGTAATCTCTCTTGATGTAATATTTGGAAACTATTTTCTCCATTTTCAGCATTATCAGTAAATACAAAATGAAAACCCCAACAAAGCTAGAACTTCCACTGAGTGACCTTCCAAACCTCTTGTATCAGAGGCACATGGGATGTATGCAAATGATCCTTATGAACATCAGGCGTTTCAGCTAATTGGTGATTCTGAATGCCCATGACTTGTTTCGTCATTTTAATGGACAATTTCAGGCCAATAAAGCCAAACACCACTAGCTGTGGGCATGCATATTTTGGCCTTGTTATGACCTTGTCAGCAAAGCACAAGCAGAGTGTTTGACTAAGCATTAGAAACACAGGGCTGTTATACCCAGCTGATGTCCATTATCATTAGGGTCACTGCAAAAATATCCTAAACAACAAACTAAAACAATGAGTGAGAAGGTCACTGAAAAACCAATCAGTAAATACAAAATGAAAACTCTAACAAAGCTAGAACTTCCACTGAGGACCTCCCAAACCTCTTGTATCAGAGGCACATAGGATATAGGTTCATAGGTTCATAGGTTCATACTAGGCTATCTGCCTGAGGGCATTTACAAGCCTAGCCCATAGTTTTGTGGCTTACGCCACCCCTTTAGTATGGGGAACTATACCCATTATTTTGCTGTGCCTCTGTCGAGCAGTGACACTGAGGTAATCCCTGGGGTATATCTGCGATCTCCCATCCATTGGTCAAGATTTCTCTTGAACAAGGCCAGCGAGGTGCTCTGCCTCACATATACCGGGATTTTATTCCACAGCATAGGGAGTCTTTGGGTGATGAATCTATCCCTCCAGCACGTCCTATTAATAGCCGTGTCGAGGTTTAAGTCTCCCGCCCTTGTGGCTCTGACAGATCTAGATTTTTTGAGGTGAAGCATATTCATCAAATCTGGGTTTGACATGGCCTTGTATGTTAGGCAAAGGTAACCTCTGAGCAAGCGGTAAGCGACTGAATAGAGTTGGAGTTCTTTCAGTCGGGCAGCATATATGCAAATGATCCTTATGAACATCAGGCGTTTCTGCTAATTGGCAATTCTGAATGCTCATGACTTCTTTCGTCATTTTAATGGACAATTTCAGCATTGTGGAAAATGGTGAAGTGAGAAAATCTACATATAGCATGTGGCAGGCTGATACACTTAATAGTGTAAGAATGGGGGGGGAGGTGACACAGAATTAAAACCAGAGAAAGGGGGTTGGCGTTGAAATTGCAAAATGAGTTAGACTTTGGCTGTATTTAGACAGTATAAAGGATTTTGTCTATTAGAAGCATGTCCCAATGACTGAGCAAAAGAGACCTAAAATCTAGCCTAATATGTTTGCACACCCTGAATAGTTAAGTATCCAATCTCTGACTATTCCATACAAAACAGTGTGAAATTCACAGAAGAACTTTATGTGGTGTACCCTTATAATTCATTCCAAACTGCTTTGCAGCAATGCCAAAGTTCAGATCTCAGTCATGGCATCAAAATGTTAGAATGCAGTTAAAATATACATAAATAACATTGAATTACCTTTAATCTTGACTCAAGCATAACTCTTCAAGATGCGCAAAATATTTTCTCTTTTATTCATATCCACCGGATGTCAGCGCGGGAAGAGAGTCTTCGCAAAGTTTTCAAATTAGTCTCACCAAGCAGAAAAATATACAGTTTATATGTAATTTCTTATCAGTAACATGCATGCAGAATTCTGATGTTTCATATTAATTAACAAATAGGGTCTCTGCAGATCCTCATGCTTCTCACTTAGTGCTGCATGTGAACACTTCTTAACAACCATGTTTTTATAAAAATATTGTGTTAGAAAAATACAAGCCACCTGACCTGGCAACCAGTCTTGTTTTTCTACCTTATATACTTCAGTACCAGTAACATTCTGTCTTCCCAACATTCCCTGTAACTACCCATCCCAGCCTGGGAAGGTCAGAGCTCACATAAAACAAAATCTCTTTCACATTGTGTTCTTTCCTCCCTTCCTGGGCATTCCAGAACATCATTAGCAGACCGGAGTTTTGCTGTGGCGACCCCTAAACACTTTGAACTACAATAAGTATCTGTGGTTTGCATAACTAAACATCTATACTGCAGATCATTTTTAACTTAACAGATATTAAACAATTCATTTCTGAAGAAACTGTAAGTCAATATGCATTTTGTGAAGAATAATCATGAGAAATACATTTTTTCTCTAACAAAGAGAAGTCGGTATAGGAACTGAAGGTGAACTTATTAAAAACTCTGAAGTAAAAAGAAATATAAGACAAATGTCTTCAACGAAACAAAGTCTAAGAGACAGGTATCTCTCTAAGCAAGGAAATGAGTAAAATTAAGACAAATTTTGTCCTGAGGTACCCTTTGCATAGAAAGAGAGACACAGAGAAAGAAAAAGAAGAAAGAGGGTGGCATCCACTTGCACTAAGGTATGGGGAAAGCAGCCAAAAAAAGAACACTGGATATACTTGTATTGATAACAGGGACAGAAAAGCAGAAGATGAGTTTAATTTAGAGCTATGCTTTGCATGGGAGGACATATCAGAAGCTGCAGTGCTAGTATTTTTGAGAAAGAAGCTCTACCTTCCACATTGAGACAAGCTACTGAAGAAAATAACCCTAATTTAATGGATTTATCGATAAGTCATACACATTTTGAAAGAGTACAGTGGGAAGATGATACCTTAATTAAGACAAGAGAGAAAATAATCAAGGTTGTAAAGGAAGAAAATTAACATGATGTTCCCATTACCTTTTATCTCTATTTTGAGCTGACAAATGTCCTCTGATAAAAGAGTGAACAAGGGTAAACACCAGTCAGTAGTGCCAAACTACAAACAACACTAATAATGAAGATAGCCTATAGTCACATGTTAGAAGGCAGTTTGGGGATGAACAAAAACAAGACAATATGACTAGTCAGGCTTTATTGGGCAGACATAATAAAAGAGATAGAGAACTTGGTTAGAACCTTATCACAACTGTTATTTGAAAATGCTAGAGATGATAACTCTATATAGGTTTAAAAGAACGCTGCCAGTTAATATAATAAAACAGGTATTGCAAAGTGATCATAAGAAGCCTGATAAGCTAGTAACTTTTAATGGAACGCTTAGCTAATGACAACATAATCAAAAGTGAATTCTCCTCTTCTGTGGCTAAAACTGCAGCCAAAACTATACCTTCTGTGAAAAATTCAAGTTATATATGCTATTTTTACAATGTTGGGGAATGGTCACATTGCTAACTGCAGAGAGGGAGAGAGACTTACAAGGTATGCTACCACTAAAATGAAACAGAAATAAGGATCCTCAGAGCAATGAAATGGTAATAAACACTTGAAATGACAGATAAGGAAATGAAGAGTTCTGAATCCACTTCTAGTGTAATGCAGAGAATTCTGGTGAATGCAGACTCTTAAGTAGCAGGCATCTCTAATCATACCTTTCAATATCCAAGGACTAAAACTCACAGCACTGACTTTTAAAATTCATAGCAGAGGATCAGAAAGAGGAGCAATTCTTTTTTTTCACACTAGAAGGTCTTTTTATACTAGACTTTATATTGTTAGTAGAAATGAGTCTTTGTATAGTCTTAGTTTATTTATTTAATAAGTTATGTACCTATTAATACTTTGTGAGGAACATCAGCAAACTAAGAGGAACAAGGCTAAATTTGAGGGCCAAAATCACATTACTATGCCTAAAAACACAGCAGTTGAGATTATTTTGTTCTGAGATACCATTTGCAGAGGAGGGCAACACATAGAAAGAAAAGTAAGTGAGAATTTAGTAGCCAGTTACACTAAGGTGGTTAGAGAGCAACCTAAAAGAAAGGAGCTCTCAAAAGGTTTATACTTATGACAGAGGCAGTAAAGCAGAAGACATTTTTTGTTTAGGACTACCCTTTGCAGAAGAAGACTTAGAAGAAGTTGCAGTGCAAGTTTTTTTTTTTTTTGGGGGGGGGGGACCTACATCTTCAACCTCTTCAACAATGAGGAAAGTTTATGAAAAAAGTAGCCACAAGTTAGTGGGCCTAGAGATGAGCCACATAAATTTTAAAACAGCACAATGAGAATATCCTACTTTAGGCAGGGCATGAGATAACATAACCAGGGGTGTAGGGAAGGATAGTGAATAGGATGTTTCCATTACTTCTAACACCTATTTTGAGCTAAAATATGACCTCATATTAGAGTGGATAAGGATAATGGAGAAATGTTACACAAGATTCTGGTTCCAAACCTGATAAGTCATTGTTATGAGGCTAGCCCATAGCTGCATATCAGGAGGTCACTTGGGGGGTGGATGAATCAATGGCAATGGATACTAGCCAGATTGTACTGGCCTGTCATAATAAAAAAATATATAGAAAAATTCTCTTCCTCTTGTCCAAATGCTAGGAACTATACCCCATTCTGAGAATAAAGGCTTCTCGATCCCAATGTTTCTCACAGAAGTGCCATTTGAACATAATGGTATGGTTATGGACACTAAAGAGTCACAAATTAAATCCTGTAATGGGTATCAGTGCATATTAGTCATAATGGACTATGGTACCAACTTTTCAAAAGCATTGCCATCACACAAAGCTAATATTAAGGATGTTGCCAGTGGGCTGGTACTATTTTCTCCATAATCACTAAACAGATACTTACTGATCATGATACTTCCTTTATATCAATAGTATTAAATCAGTTATGTCAATGCTTTAAAGGCAAACGATTGAAGATATAATGCTACCATCTATAGACTGATGGGTTAGTAGAGAGGTTTAATAAATTACTGAAAGCCACGCTATGGAAAGCTATTGATGTAGATACATTGGGATTAGTTGTTACAATACTTAGGGTTCAGTCTTAGATGTGCACAGCCTTCAAGTGGGTTTACCCCATTTGAATATTTGTACAGCAGGCACTCAATAGGGCTGTTTAACATGTCTGGAGAAACATGTGAAGAAGAGAAGAAAACAATATTTAAAGGTTTGCAGACAAATTAAGCTTGATTATATCCACAGTAAAGGGTCAAATGCAGACAGCCCAGGAAATGCAGCTACAAGTTTATAGTAATAATGCTCAAATTAGTGAATTTAACCATAGAGTTAATGCATTAGTGCTATGGGCACCATAGAAAACAAATTTCTGGACAAGTGGTGGGAGCTATTTTAGATGGCTGAAATAATAATAAAACAGTAAACTACAAGGTTAAACAACCAGTAAAGAGAAAGAGAGAGGAAATCCATCATGCTAAAGTACTGAGGCCAGGAAAAGAAGTAAACATTTCTACAAGAAGCATGGAAGGTGAAATTAATACAGAAAGACCCAAGAGTCTCTAGCTAAAAATGCATTTTGATGAATCCTTGTGAAAAAGCACTACAGGTGGGAGTATGAGAATTTTGTTAGGAAATAAATTGTTTTCCCCAGAAATGTGTAGAACATCAAAGATAATAGAGTATAATACAATGATATCACCTTGAGTGAAGGTTAGACTAAGATATTATGGAGTACAAGAGCGAGTAAAAGAATTAGTAGGAAAAGAATTTCAAAAAAATGTTTAAAGCAGCTTGACAGTGCTATCCCCTAAACCTGATGGAAGTATCAAGTTTTAGAATGACTTTAGGATGCTGAAAAGAATTTCAAAGTTTGATAGCTATCCCATGGACAAAACTGATTAGTTGATAGAGAACCTGGTAAAGGCCAGATCCTTGACAACACTAGACAAAAGGATACTGGCAGATACCCCATATCCTCTGCCAAAGACACAGCAGGCTTTATAACTGCTGATGATAAATTTCAGTACATGGTGTTACCAAATGTCCTACTTGAAAATGCAACCACCATTCAGAGGCTGATGAATAAAATATCAAAGCCCTACTCACAATATGCTGCTACATACTTGCATGATGTGGTCATTCATTTAGAGGAAAGGGAATCTCACTCACAAACTGCGCAGACTGTGTAAGACACTGTATGACAGGCAGGCTTGACTGTGAATGGTAAGAAAAGTGAATGCACATGGTGCAAACCAAATATATGAGATATATTCCTGGAAGATGGTGGTAAGACTACAACTAGAAAAACAGAGACTAAACAAACTGGCTGTAACCTCCACTACGAGACATCTGAAGCCTTTCCTTGGACTAGCTGGCTACTATGGGAAGTTTGTGCCTAATTTTCTAAATATTGCTTGTCTTTTGCAGATCTCAAAAGAGGGAAAGGCAGACAGAATATTTCATAAACTAAAAATAATCCTATGAAGTGAACAGTTTACTATATATGTATGTAGTAATGCATCAGAAGTGGTTAGAGTGGGGTTCATATTACGTTATCGAAACTTTAAAAGTTTGAACGCTATATGGTCGAACCCATATGTTTGAACTTTTAAAATTTCGAAAACGACAAAAAAAAAAAATAAATAAATAAAAAATAGGAAAAACCTACCTAACAGTTGTAATCAGGGTTGCAAGCCCCTGCACCTCCCACAACTCCCGCTCTTTAAATATACGAACTCCAAGACCACACAACACTGCAGTAAAGGGAAATCTTCCCTTACCACATTGAACGGAGATCTCCGTTAACACGTTCGAACTTTTAAAAGTTCAAACATATGGGTTCGACCATATGGCGTTCGAACTTTTAAAAGTCGACAACGTAATATGTACCAGTTAGAATGTGGAGAACTATGTGCGCTGTACTATGTGTGCTGTACAAGCAGAAAGTTGAGTAATACAGACAGGAGATATCCAGACAATGAAAGAGAGTTCCTAGCTTTTAAGTGGGCATTTTATTCCTTGAAGTACTATTAGGGAGGTATTTCAGCTTGGTAGCAGATTATGTTACACTGCAGTGGTTAAGCAGGCAAACTTATGCACTATAAAATTGTGTTGGTGGGCACTATCGCTTAAACCTCTCAATATAAAGTGACCCTCAGGACTGGCCTAGTCATTAGAAGGGTTGATTGGTTGTTGATGGTCTACAACACATTGCCAAAACCCCCTATTTTTGTGTTGGGACATGTTGGTTCCATGAAATGAGTACTCTATCTTTGAAATGTGTATTGTACTATGGAGTGTAGTAACATTCCTGTAGTAGTTAGTCATTCAAACACTCATATTAGCCAGTTAACAAAGGCAGTGATTACTGATGTATGCTATGTAAAAGGAAGTAGCCAGAAGGGCTAGAATCTAGAAGTTTCTTCCTCAACTGGAGATTCAGAAGGGTTGAGTTGGCGCTTGCCCAGAGGACATGAGATAAATGGTGAGTGAGAGCCCATTTGGGGTCACATGTATATTATACTTGGAAAAAATCATCTGGAATGCAGCACTGTAACTGGAGCCTGGTTGAGGCCTATGGCCTGGAACTTTTAAAGGCAATCTTTCCCTGGAGGGCTACTAAAAAAACTGTACTATTGTTTCAAGCCAAGTGGCTGTTATTTGCATTTTCCTGTGACTCTGTGAAAAATAACGGTCCTGCCTCTTTTGTCTACCTGGACTTTACAATATATCAATATATCTATATCTGTAGCTATATCTGCCTATCTATATAGTCATACATACATGCATGTGTGTGATATATATATATATATGGGTCTACTACTAATTACCGACACGACGATTCCCCGACGGAAAACTCCCCGACGCCAGATGACCGACATCACACAAACCCGACAACGCAAAACACCGAACACCATTACACCGAACACCATTACACCGACACACGGAACGTAACAACACGCGACACTACATAGCATACACACTAGCCATGACCCAAACCCTAACCCTAAGGTCCGACACTATCGCACACTTCACCTACCTGCACCCTAACCCTAGCTCACTTAACCCACCCCTAGCCCAAGCTCCGACACTAACGCACACATCACCTACCTGCACCCTAACCCTAACTCACTTAACCCACCCCTAGCCCAAGCTCCGACACTAACGCACACTTCACCTACCTGCACCCTAACCCTAACTCACTTAACCCACCCCTAGCCCAAGCTCCGACACTAACGCACACATCACCTACCTGCACCCTAACCCTAACTCACTTAACCCGTCCCTAAACTACAGTCCCTCACTAGCACACACTTACCTTACCCGAACCATACCTCCGACACGAATACACACTCACCTTTCCCACAGCCTAACCCGACATCCCACAATCTCGAGCACTTACCTGACCGCTCCTAACTCCGTCACCATCGCACACTTACCGCGTCGCGATCGCACATTCCCTTGTCGGTCTTTCCGCTGTCGGCAAATCACCCTGTCGGTACACTTACCTGTCAGTCATCTGGCGTCGGTGAGTTTTCCGTCGGGGAATCGTCGTTTCGGGCATTAGTAGTAGACCCATATATATATATAATATATATATATGTATATATATAAATATGTATATATATATATATACATACATATATATATATATATATATATATATATATATATATATATGATTTTATATATATATATATATATATATATATATATATATATATATATGGTTCCCCTTTATAATCTTGAAATACTGAAATCTCGAATGTCAGTATCTCGAAACCATAAAGGCAAAACCTTCAAATACCGAACCTTCACAATCCCAAAACTACAAATCCTGAACACACAGCATACACCACACCGCACATAAACCACAACACTCATATTGCAAAACAAATAAACACAAAAAAATAAAACACCACACATCCACATACGTACACTACACATAAGCAGGGGGGGCAAGCCCCCCTACACCCCCCACGTATATATACTAACTCTGTGATCGCACAAACAGTAAAAGAAAGTACACTCACATCCAAACATTCCACAGTCCCTCGCATGCACGTGTGTGCGCGCGCATACACACATACACACACACACACACAAACACACACACAAACACACACACAAACATACACATCACACATAGACAAACACCAACACATCCAACACTTACACACTCATACTTTCACCTTCCTACCCTAAACCACACATACAACTTACAAACAATCTCACATACACTCAAACTCCCACCCAAAATCCTTACAAAACACTCAGTTATCTTAGATTCCATGTAATTCCGTACACTACACCGAACAACATCCAAACCAAACACCGCACGTCACGTAATGTAAAGCCATAACTACAAATTTGAGATATTCGAATTTGTGATTATGCACTTTCGACATTTTAAAAATTCACCTTTATGGTCTTGGGATACTGAAATTCGAGATTTCAGTATTTCAAGATTATAAAGGGGAACTATATATATATATATATATATATATATATATATATATATATATATATATATATTACATAAATAGAGATATATATATATATATTTATCTATATGTATGCATATATATATATATATATATATATATATATATATATATAGAGAGAGAGAGAGAGAGAGGGTCAAGCAGAAAGTGTTCCAGTAGCAGCAGAAAACATGTAGCCAGATTATCAGCAAGATTAAGCTAAGATGTACATTTTAAAATATGGTACACAAAAACAAATCACTGCATAAATAACTAATACATGATAAATAATAGAAATACACACAACACTCATATCAATTACCACAGAAACTCAATTACATAAAAAGAAATAGGCATACCATCACCAAATTAACTTAAAAATTATGTGGGGGCATTTGTAAATGGTTTCATTGAGTGGTCATTTAGTTGACACTGGAATTGTCATATTTTGTTATCAATTCCCATTTTGTCACTTAATATTATTGGGGTTAATACTGTATACTCAGAGGGGGTATAAGAGATATCATTAGTCGTTGTGGTGGTATGCGTGTGATTGTGTATAAGGCAGTAGCAAGAGCTGGGCAAAGGATGGGTGGTTGCTGCAATGCAGGACAATTGTAAGCTGATTTTGTTTAAATGACGGACTGTGGTTTTGTTAGGAACTGTAACAAGGAGTATTTATCTATATGTCTGCATATATATATATATATATATATATATATATATATATAGAGAGAGAGAGAGAGAGAAAGGGTCAAGCAGAAAGTGTTCCCGTAGCAGCAGAAAACATGTAGCCAGATTACCAGCAAGATTAAGCTAAGATGTACATTTTAAGATATGGTACACAAAAACAAATCACTGCATAAATAACTAATACATGATAAATAATAGAAATACACACAACACTCATATCAATCACCACAGAAACTCAATTACATAAAAAGAAATAGGCATACCATCACCAAATTAACTTAAAAATTATGTGAGGGCATTTGTAAATGGTTTCATTGAGTGGTCATTTAGTTGACACTGGAATTGTCATATTTTGTTATCAATTCCCATTTTGTAACTTAATATTATTGGGGTTAATAATGTATACTCAGAGGGGGTATAAGAGATATCATTAGTCGTTGTGGTGGCATGCGTGTGATTGTGTATAAGGCAGTAGCAAGAGCTGGGCAAAGGATGGGTGGTTGCTGCAATGCAGGACAATTGTAAGCTGATTTTGTTTAAATGACGGACAGTGGTTTTGTTAGGAACTGTAACAAGGAGTATAGCTCTTCACTACAGTTTAGCAAAGGTGTTTGACTTGCTTTAACAAAGAGCTGTTATACTGATACATAACCTTCTGACCAGTGTGAAGATAATTTTTTCAGTCAGATGAACAGTAAATTGTAGCATGTTGTTTTACTAGCTGATTGCTGCATATTACTATAGGTGTTACTACAGCCAAGTGCTGATTTGTAAACTGTTTGCTTAGATGAAGAATTTTTTTTTATTTTCACTACTAAGCAGGCTTTTTTATTTTTGATCCTCAACTTGAAACTCAAAGTGTGGCAAACAGGGGGCACTGCCAAAGGTTCCAAGCAGACTAGCTACAACTGTGTGTGTGTGTGTGTGTGTGCTGGAGTGTTAATCTGGTATAATACAGTCACAGTGTGTATGTGTGTGATTGTGAGGTTATTGTGTGTACCTGTAAGACAATGTTTTGAAACGGTAATGTTAGAATGTAAGTTCAGTGTTTGTGTAATGGAAGGTATGGGGAGAGAACCTGGTGTATAGTGGGGTTAAGGAAGCTTTTCCTTCTCACCACTATTATACAATACTGGAGTTAGCATATATAATGTTATAGGTGTACAGGGGGGCTTGCTTCCCCACAAAAGCACAAAGTGCAAAGCACATGATGCATTTTTGAGAGAGGGTCATGTTGGTTTTATTTTCCAATGATCTGCTTTGATTTCTTTAAAGTGTGCTGCAAAAACTGTGCTTATCTCGTGCAACAGCAGCACTCCTCCTGCTACTGTTCTGAAACCAGCAAGTCACACTGATGCTGCCTTCTCACTACATTAAATGCTTTACTAGTAGATGAAAATAACCCACGACTGTTACCTTTGGAATTTTTCTAAATTTGATCTTTGTGGCTAGATGCCTCTGTGAGTTGTATTTACCACATTTTGGTTGCAGCTCTTCACCATTATAACTTAATTCCCTTTACATTATAACTTCTGGTTCATATTTTTTTATTACCTTTGCTGAGTGGGTAGGTGGGCCATTCCACAGACCATTTTCAGCCACAACCTAAGCTAGTTAGACATTTGCAAGTTTCAAAAGAGAATTACAATTCTTTGTTATTTGTTCAATGTAAAAAAGTGTGACAATTAATTTGCAGAACAACAATGGAGTAAAATGTTGACGATACAATTAAATGACGATGACAGTACTATAGTATTTGGCAGTGTACAGTTTAAACAGAGCAGTATATAGGTGCATAGAAGCAAAAGCTAGAAGAGATTAAAAACAACTGGAAGAAGTATGCACATACTGTATGTACAACATCTGCTGAACAGCTGCACTATACAACATCTGCTGAACAGCTGCACCAGAGCACTGTAGAAATAAAATAATATTAAGCTGTGCAAATTTCAGCTAGTTGCTATTGGCCTGATTTAACCATTAAATATTGGTACTTGTACTCATTACTAAGAACTTAAAGCAGCTCCTTTATGAATGTACTTGAGTCCCATTATTTCTGGATATCTTGAGAGAGTGAGTTCCACTCTGCAGGTGCATGTTTTGAAAAGGCTTCTTTACCTACTACCTCGTTGAAATGGAATCTTGACAAATAGATAGCACTGTCTATAGAGAAGCAGAGGGAGTTGTTTGCTTGTGTGTGCTGTAATGCATGTGCTAGAGGTGGGTAGTATGGTTAGTGAATTAGTTTGAACATCAGTCAAGTAGGAGAGTGGCCCCAGCAGTAACTGGTAGCCATTAGATTTTTCTAGTTAGATATATCGATGTTCTCTGGGCCTATGTAGCTTGATGAATTTACAGATTTTCTTAGCAGTCACTTGCATAGTGATACTTTTGTGATGTAAATTCATCAACCTTACATTATTGAACACAAAACCAGAATATGCAGAGTGGCATCTTGCTGTTACAACATAAGGTACACATTTTCTTTTCTACATAAGGTGCAGATTTTCCTTCCACCTGGGATAGAGCTTGAAACTTGCTCCAAGATTCTCTCATCTACTCTGCAGTTCTTATGTCAACGAAGGCAAAATCACAACACCCCGAATGGCATCTTGCTGTTACAACACAAGATGCTTAGGTACTTACGTATTATTGCAACCACATTTCAAAGTCGCTCTAATTCATAATGTTATAGCGAAAGTAGTTTATCTTACAGTGAAAAGGGGTGTGTAAACTCCAAATTACTTTTGTATCACATTGGTTCTGAAACATTAACAGAAATAACAGCAAAATGCCTCTTCCTGGGTAGAGTCCTTTAGCACCGTAAATGAATGCAAAATTTCATTAAAGCATACAGTAGCAACTTGCCAGTAACAGCAGCTATTCAGGTTTGTGATTAATGTGCTTATTTACATGTGTATTTTTAACCATTTTCTTTGGTTGGAGTTTATGGAGGGCTGAAGTAAGGTGTGCAATCGTTTTTCTTCCGTGCACTGATGTCTTCTTTTTAAATTGTGTTTTTTTATTTCTAGCAGTGCAAGCCTCCCTAAGAGGCTTCGCCTCAAGACAGACTAGAATCCACGTGTTGCTTTTATGCCTTTGAATGATTTGTATATTGGTGGTAATCAGTTTTCCTAAATGAGTATTCAGCAAGAGTAAGGTGAATCAAAACGGGTCTATATTAGATTGTCGACACAGCAGAATTTTGAATGATCTAATATCGAACCCAATATCGCGAATGTTGAAAACAGCGAAGCTACACAAAACCAAATTCTTTCCTAGGAAAAGAATTCGGTTGGCCATTGTTGTGGCTTCGCTGTTTTTAGCGATGCAGTGGAAAGTTACGGGTTGGGTTAAGGTAAGTGTGTGATTGTCCGGACGTTCAGGTTAGGGCATAGGTTGGGTGAGCACAGGTCATGTAAGTATGCGATTGTGACAGAATTTGGGGTTAGGGGTGGGTTAAGTGAGTTAGGGTAAGGGCACGGGTGAGGTGAGTGTGCGATAGTGAGAATTTGGGGTTAGGGGCAGGTTAAGTGAGTTAGGGTTAGGGCGCGGGTGAGGTTAGTGTGCGAAAGTGAGAATTTGAGGTTAGGGGCGGGTTAAGTGAGTTAGGGTTAGGGCGCGGGTGAGGTGAGTGTGCGATAGTGACAGACCTTAGGGTTAGGGTCCGGGTTAAGTTAAGTGGGTAGATAGTAGTGTATGTGCAGTGTAGTGTAGGGTTAGATGTAACTTTTAAATGTATGTGTGTGAATTGCTGCTTTTTAGTGTGCTTGTGGTGTGTGTGTGTTTTTCGGAACAACAATTCTTTTCCCTGGGAAAAAATTCACTGTTTTGAGGTTTCGATATTGTTAGGGTTCGGGTTTTGCAGTTTGACGTTACGGCATTTGATAATGAGCCATTTAGATGATCTGATATAGACCCAATCATAACTACATTTGACTGTGGAAGAATCTGTGCTTGTTTATGTAATAACTGCTGCATTATTTCTTCTTCCCTGTTCATTTTATTTTGCATTAAGTAATGGCACTAAAGGATGCTACCCAGGAAGAGGTTCCTGTTTCAGAACCAAGGTGATACAATACTGATTTGGAGTTCACACACCCCTTTTTAGTTTACAATAAACTCATTTCTTGATAACACGAGGAATTATACTAGGTTCAAAATCTGGTTGTGATAATACATAAGACTGATGCTTATTCTCAATACCCCAGGACAGATCTTAAGACCCACCCCAAGCTTTTCTTATTTAACCTATGCTAATAAAAGCGACATCATAATATGCTCACTAAAGCAATGCTACAACAAAATAATAACATTTGTCTGCAATCTCACTAGCACAACTCAACACTGCATTGCTCTACATAACAACAACTGGATGGACTTTCCTAATTATCTTCAATGCACACAGCTGAAGGTAGCTCACTCTATTCTGCACCAGTCATCTAAATGTCTTTCCCTAATCTTACTGATGAAGTGGTACTCTCCCACAAGAGATCTGTGCTCTAAAGATAAATATCTTGCTGACTAGGCCAAGGCCTCAAATACACATGGTGAAGCCTTGTACTAATGCCATGTGTTCAAACTCTGTAACCAGTTAACCATCTGCCATCAGACAACCTCAGACTCAAAAAAGTTTCAAAAATATCTCCACAATCATCATCATCTTAACTCTAAAATCTGCTCCTGCTGTTCCTTCCCTTGTTAATCAGTTGCTCCCCATACTTTTTTCCTTCTCTCAGACTTACAGAGTTTCTCCTTCCCACTGATCAGTAACTCTAGAATTTTGCTCTTTTCATAGTGGTTGAGTTTTAATCCACAGGCATTTGTTCATGTTAGACCCTCTTGCAGGATGTTAGTGTCATGTGTGGCATCTATGATAGCTCCCAATTTGCAGTTGTCTGCAAACCTGATGAGCCAGAGGCCCTTGACTTTATCCTTGACCTCGGAGAAATAGATGCCAACAGGAGCTGACTCAGCACTGAGCCCTGTGAGATACTCTGTTGGTGACCAGTCTGTTGGTGGAGGTATTCTTGCCAATCTTGACTTCTTGCTTCATATCTGTGAGCCAGCTAGCACTCTTGTGAGGTATATAGAGATGTATGTCTAGTTTGGTGAGTTTGCCAACAATAGTTGAGTGGGTATTGTATTGAGTGGCTTAGGCACGTCTTGGTAGGCAGTATGCACTGTTTTCCTCTCATCTATTGCTTTGGTGGCCCTCTTAAAGAAGTCTACCAGATTATATAGGCATGACCTTCCTTTGATAAAACCAGACTTGGATGGGTCCAGTGTTTGTAAGTTGCCAGTGTCTTTGTTTATCATTTCCATGATAATTTGTTCCATGGCTTGCACATTAGACTTTTCAGACTAATGAGTCTGCAGTTTTTGGGGTCAGTTGATGGTCCACCCTTATGAAGAGGGATAACCATTGCAGTTGTCCATCTACCTGGCCTATAGTTTTTTTTGAGGCTGCAGTTGAAAAGTCACTCAAATGTTCATGATAGATCATGTTTCAAGCTATTTAAGAAGCAATCCAGGATATTGCCTGGGCCCATTGAGGCTGTGTTTTTGGACTTAGCCAGTGTCACCATGACCTGCTCCCTGATAAGAGTTGGGAGGGAGGGTCTGCTAGTAGGGATTTCATAGTGGGTGATATCAGGTGAGTGGGGGTGAAGTTAGAGCTGAATTTGTCAGCCAATAGATTTGCTATATCACTCTGCTCAGTGCAGTGAAGATGGTACCATTTGCCACCAGTTCAGCACACTGCTGTCTGTGTTATTATTAAGGTTTCAGACATATCTGTAGAATGTCTTGTGGTTGTCTTTAGCATGAGGCCATCTTGACCTTGTAACTGGCTTTGTTGAATTTAATTAGTCCTCTAAGTTTCCTGTTTAGTTTAATTAGTGAACTCTTGCCATTATAAGAGTTTGTCTTTCTGATTTTGGCCATGACTTTTTTTCTTTTAATTATATACCTTATTAAGGTTAGGATTTTACCAGTGTGGTTTGTTTTGGGCTTACTTCTGGTATGTACAGCCCTGTCTATGCAGCAATTTATATGGCTGTACAGAGTTTCTGTGAACAATTCCGCAGAGGGTGCTGTGAACTTGGGATTTAGAGAGGCATTACATTTTGACAAACTATCACTTAATAGGATGCATTTTGCTTTAGAATAGTTCCTAACAGTTGCAAGTTTTGCTGTGTTTTCCAAGTTGATTTTAATTTTGAAAAAGACAGGTTTGTGATCCAGCTTTGCCAGTGAGGACTTGACACAAGGGGAGTGGATGCTCTCCTATACTGGCGAGTACTAGGTCCGGTATGTTTGAACCTCTGGTTGGAGTGTGCACTATATGTCCAAGGGTATTTGTGTTAATAAAGTCCAGGAAAAGTGCTTGTAGGTTAGAGGCAGTGTATGTTTTTCAGTCTATAGGGGGGTAGTTGAAGTCTCCCAGGAATAGGGTATTTGGTTGAATGGTGAGTACCCCCAGTAGATCTTAGTATGAGTTATGAGATTTCTGGAGCATAGAGGGTAACCTATAGCTACTTAGGATATGGTAAGGGACTTTATCTATGGTGATTTGCATGTGGATGAACTCCAGGGCATCATCCTGTTTAACCAACCTAGATGTATACGTGCTGCTAATGTAAACCATCCCTGGGATTCATTAATGTCTACACTTAGTGTACACTAAATGTATACCATTCTGAGTGAACAGACAACACAAGCATAACTCATACCTTCTTCTTCCGTCTGATTTTCTTGCTGCTTAAAATATCAAAGGAAATTCATAAATGTTACCACAAAGTGTAGACTACATGTACTTTTAGGGTAATCCTCCTCAGTTGCTAGAAAATGTGGTAGGGATGTTCTTGAATACAGATCGTGTACACTTAGTGTACACTTAGTAGTGTAAGCATTAATGAATCTGGTGGATTGATGTCTATATTCTCCAGACTGAGAAGAGCTTGTGGGGTGTGGAGTTTCTTGTTAAGGCTGCTAGCAATCAGCAGTAACACCTCTAGGTTTCTTTAGGTTTTAATGGCTAAGTTGGTAGTTTTGCCAATTTGGCATTGCCTAAAAAAAGTCTCTAAGGGGCAGATAAAGTTTTAGCCAATATATGGAAGACCGGGGGGACAGGTGCAGACCATACTTGGCAAAGCAATGTGATCTGCTAACCATATCCTCCCATGCCGACAAATATTGAATCTCCCTGGAATGACACCAGAAACTAATCAAATTGTTAAAGTCAATCATCGTTTGTTTACACTGTGGCATCATCACTGGTGAAGGTAGAATGCTGCTCAGTACAAGGCATATACATGTGTGAGACACGTATTCAGAGAGATCCAAAATACCTCTCTACATATAGTCCAATAAGGTATGTCTCAGTTGATTTACACCTACATGGAATATGATAGAATCATACTGGTACCTGTGGTGTGCTGACTTGAGTGCCTAATTAACCTGTCAGATCCTGTCTCAGATAAGCAACTAACCATTATCTTCTCCTTGTTTATTCTCACGAGGGGGGCATCTATTTGTCATACAGAGGAGCCCCCTATGACAAGAGTCCTGAGTAAAGAGTTTACTTGCCTTATGGGTTTCCTTCTTGGGGGATCTATTGGGTGTACTTGTATGTGTGGTGTTGCTTTTGGTGAGTGCTTTAGAGATTGCTGAAGATAGGCATTACTCTTTGTAAGCTTAAAAGGTCTTGGAAGTTTAGAAGATTGCTTTTTAGTGCCTCAGCTTAAGATGGTCTATGTGTGTGGTGGACACTATATGTGAAGGATGCAGTGTATGTGTACTTGACAACCTTCTTTGTAAGCAAGAGTTTTGCCTCCAAGGAAGTTGGGTATGTACATCTCTCATATACTGTGTTTGTTTCTTTAAAGATTAAAAGGTTGTCTGTAATCATGAGACAATTGCTATATTGTTGTTTACCAATCTGGGTGCAGAGACATTTTGAAATTGCATGTCCATGTTCTCTGGACCTGTATTAGGGTAGGCTATTATGTTTTGAGGGCTGTGCTACACAGAAGTTCCCTAGGGTGGTCTCTAGGGTTAAGGACTGGAGTTAGACAGTGCAAAGATATGGTATTAGTGATGTTAAATGCTCAAGCTAGGTGCTCTAAACTTAACTCATTGCAATGCCTCACTAAGTTACACATTACAGTTCTAATACTAATAAAACAACTTATTCCTTAACTAGATTACCCTACAGCAAGGTGATTTTAATGCAAACAGTTTAGGAAGCAACACTTACAGAAGACAGACAACTTTTTTTCACCAAAGTACTTTAAATGCCTTTTAAATATAGTAAAACCATATTGATTGGTTATGGCCAATAAACAACTACACTTTGAGAGCTCCTGGAGTGATTCCCAACTCAAAAAGACCTGGCAAACACCTTCTGCCACAAGATGGATGATGTTGTGCTCTTAATGTAAAAGTACAGCAAAAAAGGTACACTAAGGTGCAATGCAACAACAAAACATCTTATTCCCCGGCTAGATTGCTCTACAGTAATGTGATTTAAATGCAAACAACTTAGAAATCAACACTTAGAGAAGACAGGCGATTCTTATACCAGATGTACTTTAAATGTTCTTTAAATACAGTGAAAGAGTAGTGATCTGTTCAATAATGAAGTGCGAGTGCAGTAAATCAAATACAATAACGTATCTTTGCCTAGATGGTATTGGATAGAGTGGAAGCACTTCATGATAACAGGGGAGGATGCCAAGCTTTGCTGAACTCTGTAGAATGTGCAAAGAGCTGCACAAATATACCTAATTTGTAGCAACAGAAAGTAACTGAAATCTAACCCCCTGAGCTCTCTGGTCAATAAATAACTACACTTTGAGCTCTTCTGGAGTGATTCCCAACTCAGAAAGACCAGGCAAACACCTTCTGCCACAGGATGGATGATCTTGTCCTCTTAATGTAAAAACACAGCAGAAACAAACCATCAAGTGCAATGCAACAACTAAACAACTTATTCCCTGGCTAGATCACCCTATAACAAGGCAGGTTTAATGCAGTTAAGAAAGCGACACTTAGAGAAGACAGGCAAGTTTATTCACCAAAGCTACTTTAAATGCCTTTTAAATGCAGTAAAACAGTAGTAATCAATTTAATAATGAGGTGCAAGTGCAGTAATTCAAATACAATAAAGGCAATTGCAAAGCACATTAGCAGCAACTATTTTATTTATTTATTTTATTTTACATTTGTTTACTGGGAAAGTCCGACTGGGATAAGACCCATTTTCAACAGAGAAAAGCTCCACTTATAGAGATTATACAAAGTTTATACAAGAAATTATACAAATCTTATACAAGAAATTATACAAAAAATATACAGGACATACAGTATACCAGAAATTACATTCTATG
This sequence comes from Protopterus annectens, assembly GCF_019279795.1. Classification (NCBI taxonomy): domain Eukaryota; kingdom Metazoa; phylum Chordata; order Ceratodontiformes; family Protopteridae; genus Protopterus; species Protopterus annectens. The sequence continues at coordinate 1,298,038,376 of NC_056745.1, read as the reverse complement.
CTATTATAGCTGACATTTGTATTATACAATCACCTGATATAATTCCTTATTGTAGTGTAGACATAGTAGTTTCTCAACATTAGATGAGGAAGGATTTGTAGGGGGGGAAATTGGATAGAAAAAGATGAGGTTGCATCCAAGATTATCCAAGTGTAACTAACTCTGGGAAAGACTACAATCCAAATTGTAACTTGCTACAGATCCCCCACCATGCCCCATGATTCCCACTCCTCATTTCTTGATACACTGGAAAATATTAGGATGCAACCCAACACCCTAATAATGGGTGATTTCAACTACCCCACCATTAACTGGGAAAACTACTCATGTACCAACTCTTTTGCTCAACGTTTTCTGGAATTCATAACTTCCAATGCCTTGGATCAACTTATCCACACCCCCACCAGGGACAGCAATATCCTAGACCTGGTCATTACCAACATGGGCGACTGGTGTTCCCACCAGATGTCAATTCCTTGTTGGTCAGATCTGATCACAAGCTAATCACCCTAGACATCAACATCCCGCCCTCAACCCCCATTAGGGAAACCACCATAAAAAATTTCTCCAAAGTCAAATACACGCTTCTTAAGACAGCTGTGGCAAACTTCACAACACCCATGCAGACAGACAATAGAGGTACAACTGCTGAATCCTACACAAATGCACTTTATAAGCACTTACACGAGTGCATCGATCGTGCTATCCCTAACAGAACCAAGATGCCTATCCTCCAAAAAAAGGAAGCCAATCTGGTGGTCCCCTGCCATAAACAAACTCTACAACAGAAGAAATAAACTGTTATAAAAAAGAGTAAAATCCCTTGATTGGAGGAATTCCTGGTCAGTAAGAAGCTGAGATCCCTCATAAAATCCTCCAAAGCTAATTTTGAAAACAAAATCGCCACTGATTCTAAAGACAGCCACAAAGCATTCTATAGCTATGTCAAGAATCTCAATGGCAACACTCAGAGCTGCTCTGAGTTACAGCACAATGGCAGTAAATATACAGAACCAACTGATATTGCCAACATCCTGGCAGATAGGTTCAGTGCTAACTTTACCCCCCTCTCACCCCCTAAAGGACCCATCTCTTACTGGAAAAATGCAAAGTTCCTGTAATCACGGCTGCACAGGTAAACAACACACTCTCCAAAGCCAAGAACACAGCATCCATGGGACCTGACAACAACCCAGGCTGCATTCTACCCTAACTGCAGAATGAACTGGCACCCCACCTAAGCACCATGTTCAATCATAGCCTCACCTCAGGCTTTATGCCCACTGAATGGCACACAACAACGGTTATCCCACTCCACAGAGGGGGAGCCACCACGGACCTCGGGAACTACTGCCCCATTAGTCTAATGAGCCTGGTCTGCAAGACCATGGTATGTATCATCATGGATCTTATACACAAAGACACTGGTAATCTCCAAACTCTGGACCCCACCCAGTTCGGGTTTGTAAAAGGCAGATCATGTCTCCTAAACCTGATAGACTTCTTTGAAGCAGTCACCAAAGCCATAGATGAGGGTAAGGCGGTTTACACAGCCTATCTAGATCCATTCCCCCATTCTAGAAATTTAGATAAACTCACTAAGCTAGGTATAAATCCCTGTGTCACAAGATGGGTTGCCAACTGGCTCACTGACAGAACCCACACTGTGAAAGTAGCAGACTGCAAATCTGACTTCAGACCAGTGACAAGTGGAGTACCACAGGGTTCAGTCCTGGGCCCTCTCCTGTTTGGTATCTACTTTTCTGAAGTACAGGCTAACACAGAAGGTCTTTGGCTAACAAAGTTCACAGATAACTGCAAACTAAGAGTCATAACCGAAACTCCTAACTATGTGGACATCCTACAAAAGGGCCTCATGGAGACAGATGCCTGGTGTCAAAGCCATGGCCTCAAGCTCAGTGTGAAAAAGTGCATTGTCATCCCTTTTGGTAAAAACTCTGTACCCATGAGCTACCAAATAGGTGGTAGTCTACTTAACATCGAAAGTGTGATAAGAGACCTTGGGACACGGGTGGACAGTAGTCTCTCCTTTGATAATCACATCGCCACAGTAGTCAGGAAATCCTTCTATGTGGTACACCTCATCATAAAAGGTTTCTCATCCAGGAAAAGAGAAGTCATTGTTCCCCTCTACTCATCACTCATTAGACCCATTATAGAGTTCAACGCCCCTTTTGGTATGTACCTCACAAGACATCTACAACAACTGGAAAGGCCACAGAAATACCTCACAAAGAGGATTAGCAGCCTCAAACAGATGCCCTACACAGACCGTCTCAAAAAACGCCAGCGTTATTCCATTGCATATCGCCTACTCAGAGGCAATCTCTGCCTAACATACAAAGCTATGTCAAAACCCAGAGCTGTTGGACATGCTCCACTTAAAGAAATCCCAATCTCTCCGAGCTAAATGCTCTAGGGACCTAAACCTTGTCAATGCAATCAACAGAACATGCTGGAGGGATAGATTCCTGTCCCAGAAACTTCCCATACTCTGGAACAAACTACCTATCTATATCAAACAAAGCTCCTCGTTAGCACTCTTCAAGAAAAATTTTGTTGACTGGATGGGAAATTAGAAATTCACCCCGGGATCACCTCTGTGGCTCTGCTCAACAGGGGCAAAGGAAAATAATTTTCTTGGGTGGCGAAAGCCAGGGTACCTTTTTGGTTAGGCTTATACAGGCCCTAGGGCCAATAGCCTAGTACCTACCTATGAATCTATGAACCTATGAGACTATCTGAGAGAGAGCATAGGGTATGACTACTACTGCTATTACAGCTAGACCAAGGAAAAACAAATACAATTTATAGTGATAAAAATGCAGAAAAATATACAGTGAATAGTTTGAAAATATAGGTTCATAGATTAGTACTAGGCCAGCTGCCCTTGTAATCACTATATTTCAAACATTGTACTTACAAAGAGTCGGCTATAATCTCTTTGCATGTTTTTCTCTTATGTTTTTGGAGCACTTCCCATCAGGTCTCTGATATAAATCTTACATGACCCAGTCAGAACTTCCCAGCAACCAAATGCAAACAAACAGATAAATAAATGTGCAGCTACTGGCATTCTCATTA
>NC_056745.1:1297892771-1298030271 GCF_019279795.1 Protopterus annectens | reverse complement strand
ACACATTTTAAATATTGCTCTTATAAACTTAAAAGGTTGCTGGTACAACCGAATGGGTGTTAGCATGCATTTTCTGAAGGAAATGAAATCCAAAACTCAGATTAATGCCATTATTTAGTGACTTCAAACCTCTATGATTTACTAGAAAACCATACATTTTATGAGGAGCAGACCAAAATTATGAGGTAAAAATCTTGGCATTCTGCGGAAATCTGGTCAGTTGAGAGCTATGAACAAGTAAAATCATAAAGTTCCACATGGCAGCATTATACACCCCACCTCCAAATGCAGTACATCAGGCAGAGTATGTCATTAACACATGCAGTGCAATCAGTAAAGGAAACAATAATAATAATAGGTGATTTAAATATGAATTGGCTGGGAAGCTCTGTAACTCAGTTAAATAGGTTGTCTTATAATAGCATGAAATAAATGGTTGCCATTCCATTAGGGCATATTCAGAATCAAACCTAATATCTCTAGTTGACATACTTACCTTTAACTTCTCAGAAAAATGTGTGCAGATCAAAATTAAAGCACTTCAATGACTATTGCCTCATTTACTCACCATGGTCTTTTAAAAGAAAATCTCACCCTGTACCATAAAAATTGAGTTGTTTAGTTCAAGACCCAATAAACAATGACCTGCTCACAGAATTGGAAAGCAGCATCTGGGATCAAGTATATTATGACAACGAATCCATAAAAGCATTTGTATGACAGTCTAGAAGTAATTCAGAAAAGGTCAGCCGCCAAATAATTACACTAAAAGGATCCTACTGCTCTTAGAGGACATGAAAAAAATTAAACAAAGAGACAATGCATCGAAATAATGGATATCTGACTATTTAGAATAAATAAAAAAGGCTGTCTATCAAAATCTGAGCACTACCAAAACAGAAGAAATGGTCACATTTTGAAGAAATATTTATGAAGGGACCCTGCTGAACATAATAAAGATGCAGAATGGATAGAAGAATTAAAACAAATAGTAAGAAGTTCAAATGAAGAGGATTTGAAATGGAATGAAGTAACAGTCAGAGAAATTTAGACAAATTATGAAAACTCCTAACCAGAAAACCTCAATCCCAGATGCAGTAGCTAACTTTTGGCTAAAGGTATTAACATCCTTACACAAAGATTTAAACAAGGATTTGTAGGCAGAAATGAGAGCAATATGGAAGAAAGGTAGCTATACAGTTTCAGTAGGAGGAGGAGCAACGGTTCTAATAAAAAATAATTTACAATCATACCTAGATATGTTAGCAATACATGTAACTCTATATGAATTACAGAAGAAGGCAATTCTGAGCACATTGCGGGTGCTGAGCAGAGCATTCCTGGCTAACATCAAAGTCTTAAACAATACCAGTTTCATGATCTATAACTGTATCCTGACTTAGGAATGGAGTCCATTCCTGTTGTGGTATCTGAAACCCAAAAGACTTCGAGAAACAGAGAACAGCAAAAAGATAACTGAGAAACTGGACTTTGTATACTCAGTATATCATATTATTGTATCATGTGTGAATATGAGCATGTAATATGTAAGTGTTTAAAGTTGTCAGTATAAATGTTTGACATTAACAAAATAAAAACAGGGCTTTGCTTTCACAGTTATGTCAGGAAACAGCTCCTCAAATGATGTTCTCAAACTCACTTGCCCAGAGGTTTCTCGACTTCGTTAACTCCAATGCCCTGGACCAGCTGGTTGACTACAAGGGGTGCCACCATCCTGGATTTGGTACTTACCAATATGGGGGACCACTGTAGCACCTCCACTGTGAGGTCTTCCCTGGTAAGATCCGACTACAGATCAATCTCATTCAAAGTAACTATTACACCTGACCCCCACCCATCAGCAAATAAATTAAAAAACTTCTCCAAAGCAGATTATAACCTCTGATAGGATGGTATAAAAAGCTTCACTGCACATCCCCCCCTCAGAAGAAATGGCAACTATGCCAAGTTCTACACCAATGCTTTATAGAAACACCTGTATAACTGCATTGACTCAGCCATACTTGATAAGACCAAAACAAGCTCCACAAGAAAGAGCAAACTTGCCTGGTGGACAACTGCCATTAACAGGCTTTACAATAAGAGGAAAAATTGCTGTCTAAGAGTAAGTGGGAGTGAACCCTAAACTGGAAACACTCCCTCCTCAGCTTAAACAACCAGATAAGACTTCTTGTGAAGTTCTCCAAAGCAAACTATGAATCCAAATTAGCTTCCTCAACTAAGGACAACTATAAGGTGTTCTTTAGTTGCATCCATAATGAAAAGAAATGCTCACATTAGTGCCAAACTGGTAGTTAATGATACCACATATACTGAGCCTGTGGACATAGCTAACCTGTTGGCTGAGAGGTTCTGTGAAAACTTCACTTCCCTGTCCCTGCCACACTTAACCCATAACATCCCTACCACCAGTCCGCTACCTTGTATCTCTAAAGCGTAGGTCATAAACACCCTCTCTAAGGCCAAAAACACAGCATCTGTGGGACCTGATAACATCCCAGGCTGCATTCGACATGGGCTGAAACAAGAATTAGCAACATCATTGGGTACTCTTTTCAGTCATAGTCTAAGCACCTGCTTTGTCCCAGATGAATGGAAAAAGGCCACCATTATTACCTTGTACAAAGGTGGTACTTTCCCTGACCCTGGGAATTATACACCTATTAACCTGACTAGCCTTATCTGCAAGGCCATGAAGGGAATCATCATGGACCTTATCAACAAAGATATAGGTAATCTCTAAACACTTGATTATACTCAGTTTGGATTTGTCAAGTTGAGATCATTCCTGTTAAACCTGGTGGAAATTTTTGAGATAGTCACCAAGGCCCTGGATGAAGTAAAATCTGTGCATACAGCCTCCCTAGATTGAGCCAAGGCTTTTGACACTATTCCTTACTCAGGCATCATTGACAAATTCACCCAGCTAGGTATCAACCCTTATATCTTTAGATGGGTTGCTAACTGACTCACTGATGGAACACATATAGACAAAATTGGGGAATCCACCTCCATCAGCAGACCTGTAACCAGTGGTGTTCCACAGGGATCAGTCCTGGGACTTCTACTGTTTGGATTATATTTCTCAGAAGTACAAGCAAAAGCTTAACCATGGTGGTACGGCGGTAGCATTGTTACCTCACAGCAAGAGGTTCTCCCGTTCGATTCTCGGCGTGGCTTGGGAGTGCCTTCTGTGTGGAGTCTGCATGTCCTACCTGAGGTTGGGTAGCATTCGAAAGACATGTGTGCGTAAATGGGCGTACCTTCGTTGAAGGTTGGGCGTCGAGCTGGCACCTCGGCATTTCGTAAAAAAAATCTACTGCCAATCATTAGCAGACTGGAGTTCCACTTTGGCGACCCCTTACCGGGAAAAAGCCGAAAGACAAACAACAACAAGAAGCAAAAACTTAAGGCCTGTGGCTGACAAAGTTTGTTGATGACTGCAAACTGGGAGCGGTCATAGAATATTCAAATGATTGACATCAACATCCTACAAGAGGTTCCTACACAAACAAATGATTGGTGCCAAAGTCATGGCTTTAAACTGAATGCAAAAAATGTATTATCATCCCTTTTGGTAAGAACAATGTTCCTGATAACTACCACATCAGTAGCAACACCCTAAGTATGGGCTCAATGGTGAGAGACCTTGGCACACAGGTTGACAGCAACCTTACTTTTCATTGCCATGTCTTCATAGTGGTAAAAAGGGCATTCTATATTGCTCATCTCATAAGTAAGGGCATTGCCTTCAGAAAAAAATAAGTTATAGCCTCCCTGTAGTCTTCCCTCATCAGGCCAATAATTGAGTGCAACTCCCCTTTTGGTATGTATCTTTCCAGGCACCTGCAGCAATTAGAGAGACCACAAAGGTTCCTCACAAGGAAAATTGAAGATCTGCACCATCTGTCCTATATGGCTCTTCTGAAATCACTGTCACTTTATTCTGTTTCATACAGACTACTTAGAGGCAATCTCTGCCTTGCATATAAGGCAATCTCTGACCCTGCTTTATTTTAAATGCTGTATATCTGCATGTCAAATGGTACATGGGTTACTTGCTGTAAAGAACTTAACCTGGCATGTGATATTAACAGAACCTGCTGGAAGGACAGATTTGTCTCCCAGAGGTTATCACACCTTTGGAACAGACTGCCACTTCATGTCAAACAGTGCACCATATTGGCCCTCTTCAAATGCAATCTGGACGATTGGATGAGTAATTGTAAATTCACCCTAGGGGTTCCACCTGTGTCCCTCTTGGACAGGGGCAACAGGTGCTGATCATGGAGATAAGGGTAGAACTTGGCTAGGCTTGTAAGGACCCTAGGGCCATTAGCCTAGTAACTTCCAATGATCCTATGATCCTATGTTTCTCTCAGTTCCTGGGTCCATGAGGCTCTGTTCATGGCTGATAACTTTTTCCATGTTTCTTTGCAATTACAGCTTTTTTTCTGTCAATTGTACATTATATGCTGATGACATGATTGTTATGAATTTTGGCTGGCCCATTTTTAAACACCCTGCAAAATAAATATCTGTCTGATTTCAGTTTTCTGTGGAACTGGTTTATCAACCAAAATCTTATTATATACAGGAAATTATGTACCATGATATATGGTACAGAATTACACTATGAAAAGCTATTACAGCATTGAACCCTCTTAATAAATGACCCTCTTGACTCCTATATGCCAACAGTAACTCTTCAAAAATGCCCGTGCTTTAACACTAGTCTAGCACATCTCCTTTACTTTCATGTGGACCTTACAGTAGGTAACACTTTACAGCAACTAAGGTTAGTGTATACATTTTCACACCTATTAACCTTTAAGGCTAGAAAAGCAATAGGAGTTAATATGCTTATACCAACGCCTGAATGGTGCTTACCAATAATAGCTTTCCACTTCTCTTACCTTTCCATTTTGCAGACAACCACTAACAAAGTATGTTGATTTATAACTTTGTCTAGTATTGCAAAGCACCACAGTTTAAAAACGAAAACTGGTTACCTGCCACAGCCAGAGGTACATGGGTCTATATCAGTTCAACGAAACAGCACATCATTGAATACAATAACCTCAAACTTCTAACCACGAAATCTAAAAACATCGAAAGCTCAGAACAGCAAATTTTTTCCCTGGGAAAAAAAATCACTGTTCCGAGAAACACACACACAACACAAGGGCACCAAAAAACAGCAATTCACACACATACACTTAAAATCCTACATTTAACCCTACACTAAACTGTACATACAATACTATCTATTCACTATCCTTAACCCAAACCCTAACCCTAAGGTCCGTCACTATTGCCCACTCACCTCACCCGTGCCCTAACCCTAACTCACATACCCCGCCCTAACCCTAAAGTCTATCACTGCATACCCAGCCCTAACCCTAAAGTCTATCACTATTGCACACTCGCTCACCACCCACCCTAACCTAACTCTCAATTACCCCACCCTAACCTTAACGTCCACACAATCGCACACTTACCTGAACCCAACCTGTAACTTTCCACCACAGTGCTTAAAATAGTGAAGCCACAGAAAAGGACAACCGAATTCTTTCCCTTGGAAAAAATTTGGTTATCTGCATCTTCACTATTTTCAGTGTTTGCTGTTTTCAGGTCGATGACTGCAAGCTGGGAGCCATTATTAACTCCCCAAGTGATGTACACATCCTACAGAAAGGCCTCACTGAGACCAGTGACTGGTGTCGAAACCATGGCCTTAAGCTTAATGCCAAAAAATGCGTTGTCATCCCCTTTGGGAAAAACTCAGTTCCCACTAATTACCACATTGATGGGAGCCCACTGAACACTGAAGGTGTTATAAGAGATCTGGGGACACAGGTTGACAGCAGCCTCTCCTTCACCCACCACATTGCCACTGTGGTCAGAAAGTCCTTCTATGAGGCACATCTCATTACCAAGGGTTTTGCATTCAGGAAGAAAGAGGTCATCATCTCTCTCTACTCTTCCCTCATAAAGCCAGTCATCGAGTATAATGCCCCATTTGGCATGTACCTCACTAGACACATGCAACAACTGGAAAGGCCACAAAAGTACCTCATGAAGAGGGTCCTAGGCCTTAAACACATGTCCTACATGGACAGACTCAAAAAGACCTCAGCTATTCTCTCTCTCATATCGTCTACTAAGAGGCGATCTTTGCTTGACTTACAAAGCCATGTCTGACCCAGTTCTGTTAGAAATGCTACATCTAAAGAAATCCCAATCCTTCCGCAGCACACATTCCAGAGACCTCAGCCTTATTACCACAATCAGCAGAACATGCTGGAGGGACAGGTTCATAACCCAGAGACTGCCCATGCTCTGGAATAGACTTCCCATATGTGTCAAGCAGAGCACGTCACTGGCCCTCTTCAAGAGAAATCTTGATGAGTGGATGGGAAAAGAAAGTTCACCCTGGGGATCACTCCAGTGGCTCTACTTGATAGAGGCACTGGGAACTAACGTCGGGCAGCACGATGCCAGGGCACTTCTATGGGCTAGGCTTGTAAAGGTTCCAGGGCCATTAGCCTAGTACACACCTATGAACCTATGATGATATAGAAAAAGATAGAAAACTATGGTAAAAGAATGCAATGATAAAACATTATTATGTAAAAACCAGGAGTAAATCTAACAAATGAAAATATTAAAGTTATAAAAATAAGAAGCAAATGGTGTAATCAGAAAGTAGAATGGCAAGATTTTTGTGGAGAATAGTAACTGATAAATTACCATTAAAAAGAAAGATGCCATATAAAAATAAAAGTGATAAAATATGTTTACATTGTCAAGAAGAAAAAAGTATGGAATGTGTTTTTGAAACGTAAAACCACGTAAAGATGTTTTCATGATATAAAAGAAGTGGATAAAATAAACATGGATATGATTGAATATGGATAATACAAGAACAGAAGTAAAGAATATAAGAATAGGTAAAACATTGTTTTATTCAAGTCATATGGATTTATATGGAATGAAAGAATAAATGAGATTTTGTTTAATGGTAAATGGATTTTAGCAGCCATATTAAGTAAAATCATATAGTGGTTATGAAAAGAGGAGTGGATGGTCTAATAGGGATGAAAATTTAGTATGATTATAATTGAAATTATGAATATGCATAAATATATTTGTATATCTATATATTGTTACATTTGTAAATATTTGTAAATATGTAAATATTTTGTAAATAAAAGTTCTTTTTCTGTATAAATAAAGGATCTCTGATCTTTTCGAAAGGTACCATGGGATTTTTACATCCATCTGAGATACTACTCAAGCAGATGAAGCCTCGGTTAAATGTCTCATCTGAAGGGTGGCACACTCAGTACCCCCCTTATACTGCACTGTAGTGTCAGCAATCGATCTATGTGGTGTGGGAATAAAACAAAAACTTGGTTGAGAAGACCACTTTATAAAAAGTAAAGCTTTCGGGTAGAACCCTTCTTCAATACTAATACATAAAATATAAAATCACATGATTTAAATACAGGTCAACAATCACATGACCTGCAGCCCAATAGTCATATGACAAGACATTTAAAAAAAGACATACATAGAAAAAATAAAATGTAAAATACAATATCAAAGTTTAGTATGCTGTAGTTTAACCAATACAGGTGGCACACTCAGTACCCCCCTTATACTGCACTGTAGTGTCAGCAATCGATCTATGTGGTGTGGGAATAAAACCCACAGCCTTCTGCACCAAAGACAAAAATGTTACCTGTTGCATCACTGACACTGGCAGTGTCCAAGCACACAGGCCACTAAATGACCCTTGTTTATCTGTGTCATAATCAAGCCTTCATCTATCGGCACCATTGTACCAATTGGCTAATCGACTGCCAGTCACCTTGTTCTTCAGAATGATATCTAATCACATTTTTAATAGGATATAAATGTGAACCCTGAATAAATGAAAAAATAACCTCATAAGTTTACCTTCCAATTGTTTAGTCAACATGTAAATATAATTATAATAGGTATCTACACCAAATAAAATCATTCTACCTTAAAGACGTTCTGTGGACAAACATATAAAAGACAGTTTTCCCCTTCTTATGTAGGATTTGTCTTAATCTAACAGCCTAACTTCTTGCGTTGTAAAAACAAATGTTTAGCACTAATATATACAGTGACTGAACTAGCTAAAGTCATGTACTTTGATGCAGTAAGTACATAAACAAGACAGTGGGTTTATTTTAAGTCTGGAAAATGCATTCACAGCAGCAACAGCAGTTGAGATATCATAACACTTTCACTTTATGTTATGGCAGTTTCTGACTGCCTACACCTTCAGCAGTTCATAATGAGATATGTTACTGATCTGTTCTATTATTTAAAAGCTTGAGTTTTACTGAAGTTAGATGTCTGGGAATATGGAATGATTTATGTATTGGAGATTTTATATGTTCTTGTCCATGACGCATCTATTATTATTGCATAGAATCATCCTTAGCATCTGACCTTTTATGGGCAACTTGCTTTTCACTTGGGAACACAATAACTATTGCTTAAATACTGCTTTATAGATGTTATCAGCAGCAGACACTTTACTGCTCAGGTAATGTTTAGATTGCATTAAGGTTTAACTCGGTGAGAACATTTTTTAGTCCCAGGTTTACAGATCTGTTTGTTAATGTTTTAGTTTTTGCTACAAAAGACAATGCAGCATTAGAGATTGGAGGACTAGTTAGTGTGTAGGGTAGAAATACAGCACATGTACAAACATCTAAATCAGTTTTCATATTATAGTTAGAGAGAGACCTTTTCTGAAGTACATATTACATATATATAATATCTTGAAGTGTACTAGGGCTTTGTAATCTGGTGTACATAAACATTCTTGCACATAATAAAAAAGATTAAATAACATTTTGTGTTGGTGCTACCTTGTTTAAACTTGGAATTATTTAAAATCTAATAAGTATGGAATTAAAATCCCCATCACACAAAGAAATAAATAACCTGACTTCCTTTTCAGGTAGAGAATATTTAGAATGGTCAATCCATTTTTACACTGGTATTCAAAGTCATTAAACATGCGAGTAATGCTAACCTGCCCTTTCTGCACTTTTCACAGAAGCTATTTGTACTTGCTCACAGTAGCTTTGAATAAACATGTGCAAATGAAGGATTAATGACATTCTAATGAGAAGTGATGTAGCAGTTCCTATGCTAATATGCCCCCTTCCCACCTATTAGTGATTCATAGTCATTTCCTGATTTGATTTTGTGCCATTCTCATATGTGTTATAAAAGCTGTAATATCACATTTGCTATCTAAGTTGTATTTGGTTAAGATGCTTGCTTTTGCTGCTAGAGTTGATGTTTTCTGATCTGAGCTGCTTGTCTAGGGTGAGCCAAAACTGCAGGCATGCAGTGGTGTTTGATGGCTATGTAGGCAAAGATCCAGACAAAGAATTACTCATGGTCATTTTAATAATCAGGAAATAAACTGATAGTTTTAGAGTCGACAGGGACATTTTAAGAGCTTTAGTGAGCATGTATGGTCCACAGATGGGAAGAGGGTGTGGACTTCCTATCCCTAGGGATACTACAGTATGCACAGGTCTCACTATACATGCCATGGGGACCTTCCAGAGACAGACTAGGGACACATTGGATATTTCTCAGGCTTCTTCCTTGAGGATACTTCAGCAGTTACTCAATTCACACTTGGCATATGTGAATCAATATATCTGTTTCCATGTGTCACTTCAGGACTGAGCTTGAATCATGCATGCCTTTTTTGGAGTTACACATTTCCCCTGAGGTGCATGGTGTGGTAGATTATACCCTTGTTGCCAATAGGTCCACTGGTGGGTTGGTACCACAATAGGAAGGGCTATCATTTCATCAACTGTCAGGTAGTGAATGATGCATGAGGGTTCAGCACTAACAGGTCATCTCAGCACCCTGACAGTGTCCATGGTTCCCATATCTGGCAAACAAGCTCACTCTATGACCTCTTCCTGCATGGTAGGATGCCCCATGATCAACTTGTTGGTAAGTGGAAATTTTAATTTAATTAACTAAGTTGTTATTCTTAGTAAAATGCATTGGTTATTACTAAACCATTCTTCATTGTTTTGACTCTCTTCACCTTTTCACTTCATTGCTTGTGCTTTTCAGTTGATGCAGGTTATCTACTTGTATCCTGGCTCATGTCTCCAGTGAGAAATTTGATTTCAGCTGCAGAGAAAAGTTATAACACTACTCTGTCACAGACACAAATTGCCATTGAGAGAGTATTTGGCCTGTTCTAACCCTGTTTCTATTGCCTGGATGAGTCTGGGGATGCCTTCAATATTACACTAATACTGCATGCAGGATGTTTACCACATGTTGTTTCCTGCACAATATGATCATGCACTGGTCTGGTGCAGAACTGCCCCATGATGCTACTGCAGCTTCAGTACAGTTCCTACCAGGACCGGTGATAGTGTTTGTAGGCAGCCGACAGCAGTAGGAAGGGACCACATGTGGCAGGCTTGTGCACTGTATAATACTGTGCAGGAAAAAAGATGGCACCTAGTCTACATCTATGGACCATGATATTCAGATTAGTGTTTCTTAATTACAGAAAACACATAGAATATAACTGATGCATGCAGTGTTATGAGTGTACTGTGCTATGTGGTACATGGTCGACTGTCACTTACTTATAAGGTATATATATTTACTATTTGTTGTTTTGTTTAATTTACATTTGTTCAAGGGGGATGCATTTCAACATACATGATCTGCCTCTGCTGTAAAGTTCATGAATGTAAAATTGGTATTGTTATTGCAGTACTTGATATAATTGGTGCACTACTGTTCTATTCCAACTTGGATTTTTCCTAATCTGATACCAGGCACAAGAAAGGTAAATGTATGACATTTAATTGTTTTATAATGTATGTTTGACTACTCTTAATTCTGTTAAATAAGATATAAGTATTTTTAGTAAGGTACTACACATCATATTAATTATTTCTGTCTTAGACACTGACCCTTGCGTCATCAGAATTAGTAACAATCATCATTTGTGCAGTGCTGAAGGTGAAGTGGCAACAGTGCTAGTGTTAATGGCAGTAGTGCTAGGTTGATGGCAGGATTGTTACTCATGTAATTCTATTTTTTCTGCAGTGTATTAAGTTGCTAATACTGTATATTAGTCCCCCCTTTTTATGGATTCCTTTTTTTATTTATCATTTGTCTAACCATCTGTATTAGCATTAGTCATCTAACACTCATACTGAATGAGTCCTCATTGGTGTTAAACACTGTACTCTGAAACTTACCCTTCCATCTTTCTTTCTGCATTGGGTTTTTCTTTGTATTGTTAGCAGTATCACTACTCAATTGAGATACATGCAGATGAAAAGCCTGTTAGTAATGAAGCACATTGTACACAGACAATTTTCTTCCCTCGTACATACCCCAGATGTGTTTACATATATTATTTTTTCTTCCATTCATTTTTTCATTAAACAGTGACATTAGTGTACTGAAATGCATGCTTTAGAAATGAGAAATGCCATACTGCCATTACTTACAATGTTAATGGTAAATTGGCATTACCATTACCTACATTGGTAACCTTGAAATACAGAAGGCCAAGGTCAAATGTATCATACACAATATTCCCAAAAGATATGGTGGGTCATGGTGCATATGATCATGAGGAAATGCTGGCATGTGAGCTTGATACTGACTTGCTGCGGAGATGTAACCTACTGAATGCAGGTGATCCTACTGACACAAATCTGACAGTGCTGCATGACCAAGACCTTGAATAAGAGGTTCTGCTACATGTAGATGAACACTGACAAGGCCTGTATGAATTATTTTGTGTTAGTTCTTCCTTACTATTTCCAGAATTTTCCTGAGAAGCACTTGTAGTGTGATGTAATATGTTCTCATGTCTGCACAGTAGTCCATCCTCTCCCTTGTCCAAAAGTGACTCCTACTTGAATCTGGTAGGTTCTGACTAGTGTACACATGGAGGTGAAAATGGCTGCTGTATGTGCCACAACATTGTGCATGAGTGTGGCTACGGCATTATCCCTTGTGTCTACCATTCCATTTAGCATTGAAAATCCTCTGGTATGCCTGACCATACTGTAACCATCTCTACCCGAATCTCTTTGGTAGTGGACCTTGCCCAAACAATGTCCCAGAACATTTGTTGCTTTGCAGTCAATGCTTTTTGTGTTTCTGGAGGCAACTGTGACATGTGCCTGTATCTGGCACCCCTCTATACAAGTGTTACAAGGGACGCTGCTGCCTCTGAGGTGCCATCCTTTAAAAGGTGTTCCTGTTGTTGAGAAAAAGACACAGCTGTTGAAGTGCATGGATTCTCTCTTAATGCAACCTGTAATGTAATGTCCCAGTCTACCTGACTTCATGATCCAGTGTCACTGCTTACAGTTATATAAATGCTGTGGACTGCGTACCACCGTCCCCAGGCCCTCTCATGAATATCATAAAATTATCATCATCAACAGCTATTCTGCTGTTGACATATCCAAGCTGTTGTGGTAAAGTAGAAATGCTATTTCTTGCAGCTGACCCTGTGAAGAATTACTTTTATTAAAGTATACTAGGAGAATGGAGAAACCAATAAATGCTGTGTAATGAATTGTAGAGGACACTTACCATTCACACTCACTTAAATTTCATGATTGCCAGAAATAGTGGGGGGTCATCTGTTGATACTAAATGTCATGTGTTACATTTAAGCAGATACTCTCTGCAATTATCTTGTTATTAAAAATATTTCATGATGGATGCACTAATCTTCCTAAACACAAATTCACATTCATGGATAAAAGAGTGCTTAAAAATGTATACGATGCATCCTACACTGATCGACTACATTACAGTGACTATGAAACAGTGGCAGACCAATTTGCAATTAAGCCATGATAAAGGACACATAATTATCACAGGGATAACAATTAAAAGGGGGATATTCCAGGGTGATTCTTTGTCATCACTGCTATTCCGCCTTGCTCTTAATCTATTAAGCTGTCTACTTAACAGATTCGGTCATGGCTATAATTTGGCTCCTAGAAAACAACAAAGTGTAAAGACTTCTCATCTTCTCTTTGTCGATGATTTAAAACTGTACAGCTCATCAGATGAGGAACTGAAAGCACAACTGCAAGTTGTCAAACCTTTTTCAGATGATATAAGAATGTCATTTGGTCTTGATAAATGTGCAAAAGCAACCTTTAAAGCCGGAAATCTGCAACACCAAGAAAACATCAGTTTGGGACAAGAATGTGACATAAAAGAACTTGAGCAAGAATGAGTGCATAGATATTTGGGAACTGATTAAGGATCAATAATAAAACACAAACAAATGTGAATAAAATTTAGTAAGGAATACTTCAGAAGACTTAAATTAATCCTGAAAACAACACTGACATCTAGGAACAAAATCCAGGCTATAAACCAATTTGCTCTTCCTGTCCTAACTTACAGTCTTGGACTGATTGACTGGCCCCAAAATGTGTTGGATAGATTAGATAGGAAAACAAGAATGATGCTTCATGCTCACCAAATGATTAAAAAAATCAGTGCATACCAAGATTCTATAGTCCCCTTTCTGAAGAAGGGATCAGCCTTCTTGAAATTGATTATATGTATAGATTTGCAATTGTGGGGCTCCACACATATCTGCTGACCTCACAAGACTCAAATGTAGTGAAAGTTTTGAAACATGAGGAGAATAAATCTAAAATGACTTCTCTGCTTACTCTAGCAGAAGCATATCGGCGTCAAGCTGGAATGGAAATCAAACCAGAAGCAGATAAAAATCAGGCAGCAACTGAATGTTCCAAAAAATGAAAGAAATAATATAAGGTGAAGGACCAGATGAGAAAGCAAGAAATGTGGAAAAAGCATAAATATAGTTGCAAGTATGAAAACGTCTTGAAGAACCTCATGTTGATCAGGAATGAATGCAGGAATAGTTGAGGAGAGATGAATTCAAACCAAGAGATGACAGGTTAATATTGGCAGCCCAAGGCATGAATGCAGGAATAGTTGAGGAGAGATGAATTCAAACCAAGAGATGACAGGTTAATATTGGCAGCCCAAGGCAGTGGGCTGCATACACATTAGTTTACAAAGTCCATTGAACATGTGGGAGAAACAGAGAAATGTAGGTTTTGTAAAACTGAATTGGAAACAGTTGTACACCTCATTGCTGTCTGTGACATACTAATGGCAGAAGGACTGTATACTGAAAGGCATAATAATGTGGCAAGACTGTTGCAATGGGGATCGTGCAAACATTATAGTACTGAAGTGGCTGAAAAATACTGGAAACATGAGCCACAAAACATCATAGAAAATGCAAAAGTTTACGTCACATGCGATCACCCATTATGAACAGTTCAAAAGATAGATGCTAGAAAACTGGATACAGTGGTCCAAGAAAAGAAGACAAAAGTAGCATTGCTCATTGAAATCGCCACACCCAGTGACTACAGTGTCTTGCATACAGAGAGACAAAAGTCATAAAATATCAGGATTTGCAGGCAGAAATGAAAACAATGTGGAAGAAAGATACCCAGACAGTTCCAATAGTAGTAAGAGCAACAGGTCTTATAAAAAAGAGTCTACAATCATATTTGGATATGCTACCAATCCATGTAACTCCGTACGAATTGCAGAAATTGTTGTTACTGGGCACATTGTGGGTGCTGCGAATTGCACTACTGGCTGACATCAAAGAGTGAAACAATGATAATTTCATGAACTTTAATCGTACTTTGACTTAGGAATGGGGTCCATTCTCATCACAGTATTAGAAACCCAAAAGATTTGGAGAAATTAAAAAAGTGTGCAATAGGCTAATGACCACTGGGGCATTTATAAACTTAGCCAAGCATGCCAATTGTATCTTGCAAGTGTATGTGCCTTAGATGTTATTTTAAAGGGTATATGTAAGATGGAACAACATTTACAGGCTGCAGTTGTCAATTACAGACATAGGTGCTAGACCCAGGGTGTATTTCTGATTTCCCATACACTAGTACAGTTTTTTCTTGAATATAGTTAGGAAAGAGCTCTGCCTCACATGGATGGGAAGCCTGTTTCATAAGTTTCTTCAGAAATCTACTCTCTTTTGTTATAATTTTCCCTCTAGGCCCTCCTGATACAGCTTAACTATTGCAAATCAAATTCCTGTCCCCAACTATAAGTAATATTCCTAAAATCTCCACATAAAAGTTGTCAGAAACTGAAAAAAAAACAGCTAACAACTTGCAGATGCTTGAAGGAACCTTTGTAAATTTCACTCAGGACAGAATGTACAGAATTTCCTTGGCTAACTACCCTCAGCTGCAGATTCCTTGAATATCACTGAAAACATTTGACAATGAAAAAGGCTAGCTAATATCTTTGCAGATGCAAGAAGATTAGCACTCTTGTCTTTCATTATTCTGTCTTATTTATCAAGTCTATTTACAAAAAAAATTGCTTATAGTTTAAGCCAAGGACATCAGTTTAGACATCCACTCCCATAAAAAAGGTATCATCTCAGTTCCATGCATAATACAATCAATACACTTTTATACTCCACTCCCACCCCAACAACCCTGATCACAACATTATATTAACTTAAACTTGCTTCTGTTCAGCTTTTCTTCTTCTGTTATAGTGTAAAAATCTATATTTCTTAAACTAAAACAGTACATGTTTACTTTAATGTCTTTAAAACATGCAGCAGCTACTAAAATTACTCCCCCACACATTTAAAAGACTTCTGACTGCACACTATACAAAACTGTTTTATAATATAACATGCAGTTTATATCATGGGATGTTTTATAGAAATGCTAATTTGTCTTCTTCTTTTGGCTTTTCCTGGTTAGGGGTCGCCACAGTGAATAACCAGTCCACTCATAACTGGCAGTGGAGTTTTACAGTGTTGAGTTGCCAGCCCAGTGCCCAACCTTCCCCAGAAGGCACACACACACACACACACACACACACACACACACACACACACACACACACACACACACACACACACACACACACACACACACTCACGCCTAGGGCCAATTTAGAGTGCCCAATCCACCTACAGCATGTCTTTGGGAGGAAACCAGAGCACCCGGAAGAAAGCCAAGTGACCACAGGGAGGACATGCAGACTCTGCACAGAAAGCACCCCAGCTGAGGATCGAACTGGAGAATCTCTTGCTGTGAGGCGGCAACACTAATCACTGCACCACTGTGGCCACCCTTTATAGAAATGCTAATAAGAACAAAAATTGTTTTACTTACAGTTATTTATATTTCCCTTTAGTATCCTTCTAAACATTAAAAACATAATGGGGGTTATATGCTTTACAGTCTACCCACAAGTTTAACAAAGTCAGCAAAAGTCCAGACTTTTCTTAACCAATTTTCTTTGCAAAGCCTTATTTCACAAATGTGATCAATGTTTTATAATATCATATTTATTTACCAGTTTCAGCATTGCTGGTCTTCTTCTTTGATCAGCCCCATTTCTCAACACTAAACTCTGGTTCAAGTCCAAAGTACTCTTTGTTCTTCTAGTCAATCCATGTGCATTTTCTGCCTTTCAAGCATTTTCGTTTGGGATGTTGGAAAGGGTTTAACTTGAAAAGTCTGTCTATGAGCTTTATTGTCAAAAGAATGAGAAGCCGAGTCCACTTCTGCTTGGTGGCTCACTTTTTGTTTGATACTTTTTTTTTTTTGCTTCCTCCTTAGCCTGTTCTGCATCAAAAATGTATTTGATCTCCAGGAAAATATATTCTGAAGATAGCTGGATACAGCATCTTGAATCTCATACCTGTCTCTCAACATTCCCTGACTGCTGGAAAAATGTGTGCTTCTCTTCTGTCTTGAGTACAGTAAATAATCATTTTCCACAAATATTCTAATGTCTCCAATTTTTAATATTCTCCTTTTGCTGCAGTTTTGTCAGGATCAACTCTTTGCGCTTGTATCATTGCATCTTTACCAATATAGGACTTGACTGCTTTCTTGTGATTTGATATACACAACATGCCCTTTAATTAACAAATCCTGCTGTTGAACACCAGTCCAGTTGCTTATTTGTGCTTTCCTGAAATTAACAAAGTCTGCTCCTTCCAGTTTCTCTGGTATTGCAGAAAATCTTAGTTTTCTCTGTGCACTCTAGCTTCTAACTCTTCTATTTTTTGAAACAGCTCTTCTTGAAAAGCTTCATACTCAGCTCGCCTTTTCAACCTCTGAACAGCTAGTTAAAGATTGTTCTATTTTTTCAGCTCTTTGTTATTTCCAGCTTTATGTTATTTGAATTGATATATTACTTCAATGTTTCATTTATTTTAATCATCTCTGAGTGCATTTGATTTATTTTTCCTCTAAATTTCTGGAAGATATCATTTGAACCAAAGCTGAAGGTTGCTTTTTCCTGAACAGCTGCAGGATCCTTCCCAATCAGTGTTTTCTCATCACCTTTTCTGGTTTATTTTTTTCAGGCTCTCCAAATTTCTTCTTTGCTGTCATCCAAGCAATGTACTTACTAGCCAGTAACTAAATTTTACCCAAGTAATAGTTTCAATTGCACTCCTTTTCTCATTTTCTGTTTGCACATCGAGAGTGTTGAAATTAATCTGTTTATCAGTGTGCAGCCATCTTGGAAGTCTTATTTCAGGTATATTTTGATGCTAAAATGAAAATAAACAAATATATATTAGAACAGCACCACTGTTATTTTGCAGAATACCTTCTGTGTTGAATGGTCATAATTACAATCCAATACATTGTTAGTCTCTGCATCTTTTTCTTCCCATAGGTTAATGACCATCAGCTATTTTGTGACTGAAACAGTCCCCTTTCCTCGCTAAGTGAAAGCTAATCACATGAAACCATGATCCAGAGAGCTATCTGTGTTATTTGCTGACCTTATCACCATAATCCCTATGGAACTGAACCCTACAATACCACCTTGATGCATGCATGTTTTGGTGTACTGGTTATTGTATGCAGGCACACAGCTTTCTGAGCACTCATGTTTGGGCCATTCTGCTGCATAATACAATGTTGGCATCCACTGGTTGTCAGCCAATTCATGCAGTGGTTAGGTTGTTCCTCTTTCTGTGAGTAGATAAGCTGGTGTCAGCTGATCACTTTTATCCTCCACAGCTGGCTCCACCCACACCTTGGTTGCTAGATGATCCTGCATTGTCTTGGTAGATGCAAGGCTTTATCCAGCAGCAATATGGAGCTGGCATATTTCTATGGAGTTTGTGATATTTTACTGGATAATAAACCCATAGAATTTTATGGGATCTTTGCATTTCAAATGATTGGCTAGTGCATTTCATTGTAACACTAATTTGCTTGTGGCAACAACTCCAGTTAGAACTAAGACACTGTATCACTAATGCCACACATGCATTGTGCTGGTGACCTTTGTTCAGTTGGAGGTATAGTCTGTAATGGGTTTTTTTAAGAGGAGGAATAAATATCTGGAAACCTTTACTTCTCTGCCAGAACCTTCCTGCCTCTGTCCTCCCCTGTACAGGATCATACAGATCATACTTTCATTGCTTGCTGGTCCTCTAGACTGAAAGGGATAGGATGTTGATGAAACAGCAGTACTAAAGGAAAACATGTTTATTGCATAAAACATTTTGAGATATCTGAGCAGTGATGCATTTTTTGTCATTTTCTGTGACATTTTTGTTATAGTAATGATTTTTCTCACTGCGTGTAACCAGACTTGACTGTACATTACTTACAGAGTTACCTGACTCATAAATCAGATTGCTATATACTGGCACCCCAGAGCTGGGACCCTGTGTGACACAAATTCAACAAAGTAATTACAGATTAGGCTGAGGTAAAATGTTAGACTACACTGCAGGGTTACTAAATAACTTCCAGAAAAAAAGCCAGTGACCCAGAGGGAGGGAGAAACCACAGCTAGTTCAGCTCTGTAAGAGAAAGCGTTAGGTAATTTGTGTAACTCACTATGTGGATAAACATACAGAGAAAGCTATAATGTTTCCACAGTTAGAAACAGCATGGAAAAATAAAGGTCTGTAAGCAAGACAGAAAGTGTATTGAATGGATGAAATCAAAGTAGAATGAGTCTGTAACAGAGATGTGATGACAGGATCATATTTTGCTATTATGTGCTAGTGTGTGTGTGTGTGTGTGTGTGCTGTTCCACTGAAGAAATGTATAATGAATTGGAATCTAATAAAGTAAGATACTGAGACACTGAAAAAGCAAGTAAACTGTACTTTTCTCCTTAAATCATCAACAAATTGTTATGACTGATACAAAAAAACTATCATGAGGCAGGACTTAAACTGTTTTAAGCATTGCCGTGGAACTTGCTAGTCATAGGTCTACATGACCACTCTTGTGACGGTTCAGAAGAAAGTGAGAAACTTGTGGACTGTTCTCAGTAAGACTTTGTGGAAATAAATGAAGACAGACTTTATTATACTTAATGTACTTTATTTTCATGCAAACAGTAATATAATACATACAACTAATTTAGCTATCAGCTTTCAGTCCACATATTAATTTTGTTCACATTGACCTTAATAAACAGCCTTTGTTGATGTCCCTTGGTGTACTGCAGTTTTAGAAATACTAAGTATCTGTTGTGTGAGTCACACAAAAGGCCTCAGATGATTTCAGTCTGGAGTAAAACTAATGATAAAAGTATCCTGGTCCTCTGTGTGTGTTCAATGGCTCTAGGTCATCCTGGACTGCCTAACCAAGTACTTTCTCTTAGAGAGCTGACGTAGTGTTAGAATTATATAAGCACTTTTGTCATGGTGACAGAAGTAAATTTTCTTTCAGCTGCTGCAGTACTTGGAAGGATTATGCTTTATCATTTTTACTGCTTTACTAATAATCCTATGCTGCTGTATCTGCTCTTTTACCTGGTCAGCTTTGTTGGTATACTGACAGTAACTTTGACATTTGTCTCATTTTTTTTTTATTTCAAGCCTACTGCAAGTGATCTTGTGCTAGCAGATCACTGTCACTTGCTCTAACTCACACTAGACTGATTTGACGTAATTACACAATCTTCCCACCAGATGACAGTATTAAATCTGTTTAGACTAGAGCCCTAACCCTAATCCTAAAACTCCTACTCAGTCCCTAAAAACCTTAACCTGAGGCCTTGTTTCCTAACTTTAATTGTAAGACTCCCCCTTGATCCCTAAATCTAACCCCCCAAATTGCTTACTAATACTAAAACCCCATGCTCCAACCCTAAAATCGTTGAGCACTCGCTAAACCTTAAACTCCATTCTCCCTTCCTAGCCCTAAAGTCCCCCATTGCTCCCTAAAATCTAAGACTACACTCCTGCTCCCTAAACCTAAAATTTCCATTCCATTCCTTGAACTTAAAACTGCCCTACTTCTCCCGACCCCTAAACTCCCCTCCCACTCTATAAATCTAAATTTCCCTCCCAACTGCTGCCTGAAAATGTAAGCTACACACCAGCCCCCTCCCACTCCCTCCAGACGGCTGCCAAACTTACCTTGCTAGAACTCACATAATGTATTTGGGCAAGGTGTGGTAACTCGTCTCTCTCCACACAGCTGCCGCACCTTGTCCAGACCCATATTTGAGTTCAAGATCAAGGAGTAGGCAGTGGTGGTCTTGATCACTTGGGACTTGGGTGCTTGTAGTAAACTCTTGAATTTCTACCATAAATACTTAAAAATTAATTAAGTTAAATAACACAGCCATTTCCAAATTTCTTGCTAAAAATAAAAATAAAAAAAGTAAATAAAAAACACTAAAATGGCACTATATTGGACTGCTGGATTAATTT
Organism: Protopterus annectens; assembly: GCF_019279795.1. NCBI lineage: Eukaryota > Metazoa > Chordata > Ceratodontiformes > Protopteridae > Protopterus > Protopterus annectens. Next base: position 1,298,009,396 of record NC_056745.1, on the reverse strand, counting down.
TCATGAAAACATTCAATTTTGGCCTAAAGTGATGACCCTACAGCCACTAACGATCTGAAACTGCAGGGGAACTCTCTGAGATTTGAAATCCCTAAATTTAATTATTTTAACTGTGTTGCAGTGAGAGTGGCCTAAGGGCAAGCTTGAATGAGTCGAATGCATCATGCCTCTTCATGTTGCAGGCGATGAAGCCATCAAGGAATTCAACATTTTTTTCCTTCAAAGAGGAGGAGAAAAACAAACTTGCAGTATTGAAAAATAAATTACAAATATACTGTATGTCAAAGAAGAGCATATTTTATGTGAAACATTTATTTTTCACATGACGTCAAGGTGTCCTGGAGACTATTGATGCTTATGGCACTAAATTAATGCATAATTTACAAGAATGTGGCTTTGAGGATCTGTCAGTCTGTGACATAAGAAATGCTCATTCAAGTGGAAGACCACTGAGGTAAGCTGGCTTCCACTTGAAACACCAATAGATGTTGTTGTTGTCTTTCGGCTTTTCCCAGTTAGGGGTCGCCACAGCGGAACTCCAGTCCGCTAATGATTGGCAGTAGATTTTCACGAACGCCAAGGTGCCAGCTCAACATTCAACCTTCAACAAAGGCACGCCCATTTATGCATGTCTTTCGAATGCCCACCCAACCACAGGGAGGACATGCAGACTCCACACAGAAGGCACTCCCCCCACTCCAGCCAAGAATCGAACAGGAGAACCTCTTGCTGTGAGGCAACAACGCTACCGCTGCACCACCGCGGATGTATGTTGTGCAAACAAATTGCATAGTGTGCAACTTGAAAACATTATAGAAGAGAAATGTGATAAACTGAGACTGTGTGGGTGAATAAACTGAAAACAAAGTTTAGAAACTGCAAAAAATAATACAAAGTACAAAACAACAAAACTGAAGCCATGCACAAAGAGAAGGCAAACAATGACTCCTAGTAACAAACAGGCAAGCAGGAACCGCATGCAATATAATGAATATCGGTGCATGCTTGAAAAGGGATAATATAGTGAAAACACATCAAATTTACAGATTATGTAGAGGCAGCAGGTATTTTGCCAGTGGCTTTAAAATGGAAAAAGCACAACATCAACGTATTAATGTTGTGGAATAAAATGGGCAGTTAAAGTAATAAATGTTAGTGAGTAGATTACAAGTGATCTTTGAATACAGTGCAAGTCAGGCAATGCATTATGAAATTGCTTAAATTGCTGTGTGGATGGGAGCCTCCATAGATTTTGTTGACAGAAATTTTAGCTTAATAACAGTTATGTTTAAACTGGACACTGGTTAATGGAATCTATATATAAAATGTTGTTTCTTGGGAAAAATCTGCATGTGTGTTACTGTGTTACACTGAACAGAAATTAAAGCCATTGTGACAGATTTGGCTGAATCATATTTACAAAAATTAGGTGCACAATCTGCTGTTTTCATAGCCGCCCCACAGCCTAACATGCTAGACAGAGATGCTTATATGACTTGATTTTGGGCATTATTTGAAGGGGGTAAACATTTGAAATGTTGGGTCTGTATGAGCAAATCCCGAAATACTGATATTTTATGTCTAAACAAAATGGACTTGTATATACCAGGTTCAAGATGGTCATTTCTCCGATTATTCCCTTTTTCTCCTAGGTTCATAGGTAAGTACTAGGCTACTGGCCCTAGGATCTATATAAGCCTAGCCAAAATAGGTACCCTGGCTTTCACCACCCAAGAAAATGAATTTTTAATGCTGAGTCCATATACTAAGGTGTGCTAGTGACATTTTGAGAAGCTATGCTTATTTGTTTTAGTGACTGGGATGCCTATAGTTAATTTATCACATTAAGTTATTACCAGACATCTCTGCTGACATAAAGGGATAAAGTTCTGACTATAATCCATGTGACCCAAGTTGGTTTGGGTATGAAGAATGACAAGACTTTGACTGCTCACCTTTCTATGGGGGAGGGTGGATGTGTGTATCTGGGCACACATTTTGTGCTAGAATCTTTTTTGGAGAACAGGGGTTTCTTAGGATGTTACTATCTGAAGGGTGTGAAAACAAGTACAAAGTTGGTTGGTCAATCCAATACAGTAAAATGTCCAAAAATGATGACCAAATGCAGCAAGCTAAAAGAACTTCCTTTATTCCAACGAATAACACAAGTACTGAGTACTTTCACAGAACGTATCTGCTTCTTCAGGTGGGTCTATATTAGAACACCAAACATTCAAAATGCTGAGTGTTCTAATATCGACCCGTTTTCAGCGAATGCTGAAAATATCGTAGAAACAGAAAACCAAATTTTTTCCTAGGGAAAGAATTTGGTTGTCCATTTTGGTTGCTTCGGTATTTTCAGCGCTGTGGTGGAAAGTTACGGGTCAGGTTCAGGTAAGTGTGCAATTGTGTGGATGTGAGGGTTAGGGCTGGTTAGGTGAGTTAGGGTTAGGGCGCTGGTCAGGTAAGTGTGCAATTGTGTGGATGTGAGGGTTAGGGCGGGATAGGTGAGTTAGGGTTAGGGCGCGGGTGAGGTGACTGTGCGATAGTGACGGACCTTAGGGTTAGGGTTTGGGTTAAGGTAAGTGGATAGTTAGTGGTGTATGTATAGTTTACTGTAAGGTTAGGTGTAAGAGTTTAGGTGTATGTGTGTGGATTGCTGTTTGTTTGGTGTGCTTGTGTTGTGTGTATGTGTTTTGGAACAGTACATTTTTTCCCAGGAAAAAATTCACTGTTCTGTATGTTCGATGTTTTCAATTTTCGATTACTAGGGTTCGATATTAGAACACTCGAAATTTTGAAAGTTCGGTGTTCTAATATAGACCCCTTCGGGTGATACATCTGTACTTTTCATCTAGCTGTTTTTATACTTACTAATTAATACATTAATTGAATAATCATCTAGTTAAAATCATTAACTTTTAAAGGTGTATTTCTTTATAGGCTTCAAATATGCTTACTCATATAAACATAAACATAAAAACAAAAACAAAACACATTAAAATACTAATAAAACATTTAGTGTATTCACTTGATACAGTTATGTAAATGATTTAATTCAGGTTTAAGAGAAAATATTTCATTGAGTCCTGGGGGGTACACGAATTAAAGTGCAGTATCCACTTATTTTCCTTTCTTTCAGTATCGTTCTTAATGTCCCCACCTCTCTTTGTTAGAGAAACATTTTCTAAGATTAAAAATTTAAATACATGCTGCTCATTTGTGTTCAATATATGTTTATACAGAGAGTTAGTAATAACCTGTCTTCTTATTTCAGACATATGACTGCTTATACGCTGTTTAAACTTTTGGTTTGTTTCTCCTATATAGAACACTGTGCATAGTACACATCTTGCCATATAAATAATGTCGCTAGTGTTGCAGTTTCCGTAGGCTTTAATAAAACATTCTATCTCTCTCTCGAGGAATTTATAAAACACTTACTAGTATATATATGTTTACAGCATACGCACTTCCCACATCTATATGGTCCTACACATTTCTTCTTATAACATAAATATTGAACACAAATGAGCAGTGTTAAATAAATTGTTAAATCAGACTGTAAAAATCATTAGGTTTTTCAAAATGACAAACAGTAATATGGGATGCTCAAGTATCTAACAAATATGCATACTTCTAATGATCATTAGGAGGCAAAAAAACATACATAAACATGTACAGAGTTTTGACTAACTTTATTCAGGAAATACCCTTTATTTTATACCATTTACAATCAGCTTTTGCCCACCTCACTGACGTGGTCAGTGACAGGGTCTTTACATCACTACAATTCATAAGAAAATGCTGAGGTAATGCTTTTTTAAAAAGTTTTTCCCATGAGAATATTGCAGCCTTGCAAGGCACCTGGTCAGTCACAATGTCTTTCCGAGGATGTAACTAATTCAAGGTTTTTGGATTAGTTCGAATACAATGGATGAATGTCTTCTTAATACATTTCTTTGTCTCTATGTCCACCAGCTGGACATTATCTTCGGTAGTGCTCACAAGGCCATCCTCCTCGGTGGAAGCAGGAAAAGATACACATACAGACAGATTCATTACTTTCTAACTTTGCAAATAATATTTACTGAAAGACACATGCCAGCCGAGCTGGCTACTGTCAGGGTCAAAGTTTTAATCACACTGCAGCTAAGCTTCAAGCAATAATATGCAAGTTCATTTCTACTACCATTCTAGTAAAACAGAATTAAATGCATTACATATTCTACTATTTTCAACCTTTGCACTTCATATAGGTTTGAGTACATTTATTTATGCCTAAGCACACATTTTCCTAACAGCTTATATATGTCTGAGTACATATTTTTCTAACAGTTTATATATGTCTGAGTACATATTTTTCTAACAGTTTATATATGTCTGAGTACATATTTTTCTAACAGTTTATATATGTCTGAATACATATTTTTCTGACATTCTCCCTCCTGTTAATGCATTTCATTCTATTAGAAACATAAACAATATCATTTCATTTCTTAGCTTTTTCCCTTTGAGGACTTTCAGCTAAGTAAGTCATTTGTTTTATATTTCAGATAGGCTTTCACTTGGTATCAACAGATTCAGTTCCATGTCCTGATACATAGTCTCAGTCACTGATATGTCAACAAAATCTCTAACTAATCTTTTCATACAGGGTATCCCGCAGCAGACACATGCTCCAATTATGAGCAGAACCACACAAATAGCAATTAAAATATTCATTAGGATTGAGCCCCACCCCCCAAATAGATTCTGGAAAAAGTTCGTCAGTGGGTTTGGGCCTGGTTCCGCCATTGCTGATACCTGCTGTATTACCTCCAGGTGGTCGTTGATTTCATGTCTGTTGTCTGGAATGTATGCACAGCATTCTTCTTTGATAAGCGCCGCATTACCACCTCTCGCCGCTAGGGTGAAGTAAAGAGCCATTCGGTTTTGTAGTACAACAGTTCTCATTGCATTCAGTTCATCAGTTACAAGTTCGAGAGCAGAAAAAGTCGCATTGCTCATCACTTCGAGGAGTTTTGACAATTTCCTCAGTTCCCAAATCGATTTGACTGCTCCATAGGCTGGGAATATTCCAGCCCAGGATATGACACTGTCACTCAAGTCCATATGAGTCAATTTTTCTTTATCCTTCACAGTCGACTGGTCTTTCCAGCTTGCTTCGATCTTACCCACTGGATTAGCAGGTTTCTTGACCGTGTTCCCAGTTTGTTGAACTACATCTCTTACATTGCGTATCTTACCCAGAGGCAATTCTGCAGTATGTCTTATGGCTGGAACCAGATAACCCAAAAAACAACTGCCGGACCAATTCTCAGGTAACCATTTATAGGCTTTTTTCCCACAAACAAAATAACAGTTTTCTACTTTAGTACTGATGCGGGTTAACTCTGAATGAAACATTTTCTTGTCTATAACAGATAACTGTTTATACATTTCAGGATTTTTCTCACATCTCTTAACGTTGTTTTCATCAAGCTTAAATACGAATCATAATTCGTGCTACAACTAGTACTCCGGTCTCTAGCTTTTATATAACATTTGTAAGACACAGTTATGTTACAATTACTCCAACCAACTTGGAGTGTATCATTTTTAATAAAACAAACAATTCCTCTTTGAGTAACGGGTAAATACAATGCCACTTTGTCCTGTGATCTCACAGTACCTGTGTCGAACAATAGATTCTCCCAAGTCTCATTTATCCCCAGAGGGACAGCAGACATCAAAAGTCCTCCATATGCTGTAGGTATCGCAGTACAAACCCAGCAGTTTGAAACGTTCATAGTCTCTACATATACACGTTTCATGGCTAGGTATGTGTTAAAGTTTGGATGCCAATCTATGGCAAGTTCATCACGTTTCATCAGTTTCACTTCTGTAGTTATATGCAAGAAAAACCACAACAACAAAAAGGTCACCACAAACATGGTTAATAGGTGTATAATCAGTAGGCCAGTGAACCAATGTCTTTGGGGTTGTTTTGCATTTCTATACACTCTGCCCCTGGCCATCCTGTTTCTGTGGGATATCAGTTACAAAATGTTTATCTAAACTAAACTCCTTGAGCGGTTTACAGTGCGTCAAATGAACCCAAGATGATCTCTCAGCAATTTTCACTGCAGTAGGCGTTGCCAATAGTACCTGGTACGGACCTTCCCACTTTGGACTCGCCCAATTCTTCTTTTTGATAACCTTCAGCCAAATCCAGGACCCCGGGGTCAGCACGGCTTCCGGCTTTGTTTCTTCTTTGTCTGAAAAAGAGTTCAACTGCAAAACAGTCTTATTTGTTAACAATTTCTTCATATAACTAGCTAATGAGCTATCGGCCACCAGCTCTGCAGGCATGAGGGCTTTCCATTGTGGCACATAATATGCTCTTCCGAATACTACCTCAAAGGGGGTCAAACCCCTTACATTTGGAATGGTTCTCATGCTCAGCAGTGCTAGAGGTAGACAGCAAATCCAAGTCCTCTGAGTCTCACTCATCAATTTTCTTAACTTATTTTTCAAAATCCCATTGTACCTCTCCACCAGTCCTGCTGACTGGGGGTGATAAGCACAATGGTTCTTCAAAGAAATCCCAAAGAATCTCCCAAGCTGTTGAATTGTCTGGTTGACAAAATGTGTTCCATTATCACTATAAATTCTCTCCGGTATGCCAAATCTAGGAATGATTTCTTTTACTAAGGCTTTTGCCACTGTTGCTGCATCCGGATTCCTAGTCGGAAAAGCTTCTACCCATTTCGAAAACATATCTATGATCACTAAACAGTACTTTTTTCCTTCACATTTATTCAGTTCTATGAAATCCATACAAATAGTATGGAACGGATATGGTGGTGTAGGGAAACTCCCTCGCTTCGGTTTAAAAGCTCCCTGTGCATGATGTTTGCTACAAATATGACATGCTGCACAAAATTTTTGTGTATAATTCGTGAATCCGTATGTTTGGAATGTTCTGTTAACTAACTGTACCATCCCCCCTGTTGAGACATGGCTCTGCCCATGGCTCAACAAAGCCGCATATCTAAATAAATTAGATGGTAATATTGGCTTCTTCTCTTTGGAGATGTACAGTCCTTTTTCAAGAATTGCTCCTCGTTTTACCCACTTCTGCCTCTCTGTTTTTGTAGTTAATGTCTGCATTGTTTTCAACATTTCTAAATCTAAAGTCTCAAAAGGTTGTAATTCTTCATTTGAAAACAAAGTCTCTGGATCTGAGGCAGCTTGCTTTGCAGCTGCATCAGCCCGAGCATTTCCTTTTGAAATCTTATCCTGTTGTTTAGTATGGGCTGCACATTTACAAATAGCTACTTTAGTAGGTAACTGAATGGAATCTAACAGGTTCAAAATCAGTTGTGCATGGTTAATCGGTTTGCCAGTAGATGTTATCATTCCCCTGTTCTTCCACTGTTGTGCGAAAACATGCACTGTAGAGAAAGCATACTGACTATCAGTATATATGTTTACACATCTGTCTTTCGCTAAAGTGCAGGCACGTGTTAAAGCTATCAATTCTGCTGCTTGAGCAGACAGGTTATGCTGCAGGGGTTGCGCTTCTACAATTTCAACATCTGTTACTACTGCATAACCCACTAGATTCTTTCCTGTAGGACCCTTTCTACATGATCCGTCTACATAAAATGTCACCTCTGCATCAGCTAAGGGCACATCAGTGAGATCTTGTCTGGGTAAGGTTATTTGTTCCATTTCTTGTAGGCAGCTGTGTGGTGTGCCATCCACAGGAATCGGAAGTAATGTTGATGGATTTAATGTTGTGCATCGTTCAATTATCATATGAGGTTGACTCAATAGTATGGTCATACAAGAAAGATGTCTAGCAGGGGATAAAAATGCTATTTTTTCTTGCAGTAAAATTATCGCAACTGCATGAGGCACTCTCAAAGTGAGAGGGTGAAACAACACCACTGAGGCCGAAGCCTGCACTGCCATAGCTGCTGCAACAACCGCTTGAACACAATGTGGCAATGACCGTGCCACTGGATCTAACTGCGATGAGTAGTAAGCTATGGGGCGTTGCTTACTGCCATGTTGTTGCGTCAGTACTGACGTCATATATCCCTGCCTACAATCCACGGTCTGGAAAAATCTCTTATGGTAATTCGGAAGTCCTAAAACTAATGATGAAACTATCAATTGTTTTAATCTGCAAAAAGCTGTCTCTGCTTCCGACGTCCAATGTAGTATTTTTTGTGCTGCCATTGGTGTTTTAAAAATTAAATCAGCCAATGGAGCTGTTTCCAAAGCATAATTCGGTATCCAACTTCGACAAAAATTAGTCGTTCCCAAGAAGGACATCATTTCCTTTTTGGTAGTTGGTTTAGGTGCTTGTAAGATTGCTGTTTTCCTATCCTCGTCTAATGTTCTACCTTCCTTGGATATCACATATCCCAGGTACTTAACCTGCTTCTTCCAAAGTTGCAATTTGTGCTTGTTTACTTTGTGCCCTTGTTCTGCCAAAAACTTTAATAATGCTATTGTGTCTTCCCTACATTGCTGCTGGGTAGGGGCTGCAAGCAAGATGTCATCTACGTAAAGTAATACTTGACTGCCCCCTGGTGGAATAAATCTCGCCAGGTTGCTAGCCATCTCTTGTGCGAATATTGTCAGACTTTCACTATATCCCTGTGGTAGTCGAGTGTACGTATACCTTTTACCCTGAAATGTAAATGCAAACCAATGTTGGCTATTAGGGTGTATAGGTATTGAAAAGAAAGCATTACTGATATCTACCACAGTGAAATACTTCTGTTGTGGCTTCAAGTCATTTAATAAAGTATGTGGGTCTGGCACCGTAGGTGCCCTCGGTATTACCGCATCATTTACTGCCTGTAAATCTTGTACCATCCGCCATTCCCCGTTTGCTTTTTTAACAGGAAACAGAGGAGTATCACATGGTGAATCCAAGGATTCTACCAGTATCCCTTCTTTAAGTAATGCCATTATTATAGGTTTGATTCCCTGCTCTGCATCCTTCCTCAAAGGATATTGTCGTTTTTGTGGTCTAAAAGCCGATTTTGGTGTAATAGTTACTGGACCTGCTGTTCGAATAAGCCCTACATCTGATTTCCCTGTCGACCAAAGAACGTTTGGTACGTCACTCAAAGCTTTCTCTTCTTCTTCTATCAAGAACGCCAATCAGCTGTCCTCACTCTGTTGTAAGTGTACAGCTGGGCGTGCTTGCGTTAACCAATTTAGTTTCTGTTTCTGTATTCCTTGTTCTGACAATTCTGAGTCGGTTTGTTTCTCCCATCTTGTGACTTTGTCACCCAAATCTACCCACCTAACATCCCTGTTTTTGGTTAGACTGACATGCGGTAGTTTGTTGGATTTGTACAATTCCATGAATTCCTGAGGTAATGAGCAACTTACCACACTATTACCCTCAGTATCCCAATACAAAGTTCGTAATATTAATCTATTTGCAGGATTTCTGAACAATTTTTGTTCATATTCCTTATCAGGCCCTGGTGTGCTACAATAGTATAGGGTACAATGTAACAAATGTTGCTGATCAAAGTTGAGGGAGGGCGCTTTACTGATGGCTACGTTCATCAGTTCCTTGGTTACTGCCCCTGGACCGGTCGTAACCAGGTCCTGGCTGTACCAATAATAAGCTTCACACTCCGATCGAACTATAAAAGTATCCATTTGTCTCTATGCCTCCATACCCTTCATGGTAGGAACTACTGCTATGCCAAAAAGCTGCATAAGATCTCTTCCCAATAAATTCATTGGACATTTTGCAGAAAGTACTATTTTACTTTTCTGGGTTATACCCGAGACAGGGTCAGTTATCGCTATATCATGGGAAAGTGGTTCCCGGTACAGCTGTCCATTTGCTGCTTTCACTAATATATAGTCAGGTGATTCAGAGTGCTCCGGTAACTTTGAAGGGTGTATCAAAGTTCATGATGCCCCTGAATCACACAAGAATTTGATTTCTCTCCCCTCCACCAGAAGTGTAACTTCCGGTTTTGTGTCTGCTAAATAGAGCTCCAAGCTCAACAAGGCCAAATCCAAAACTTCACTTTCCCCAACCTCTACATCCGTTTGTATGTCATCTGTCTCTTCTATTATGTTTACATTATTTTCCTGCTCATTAGTCCCTCCTGATGACTGCTGAGCAGTATGACTGTCATCTAGTCAATCCTCATCATCTTTATCCTTTTTCTCTGCAGGTGCTTTATTCCTGCAATCCCTTGCTAAATGTCCTTTCTTTCCGCAGTTAAAGCACTCACCTCTTTTTTTCCTGTCCTCATAGAACTCTGGGTCCCTGTCAAAACGTTTGTTGCCCTGAGTATTTCGTTTACCCTTCTTGCCTGATTGTACTACAAAGACTTCCGCTCCGTCTTCAGCTGTGAAGACCTGTGTTTTCTTTTTCTTTTTACTGTTAAAGTGTCTTTCAGCATGCCTAGCATACTCTAGTAAGGCTTGAAGCCTACTCGTTCGATGATCTATCATATGCTTTGTGATGAAGCTACTGATAGGGGAAATGCAACCTTTTAAAAATGCATTTTTCAATTGTTGTTCATATGAGCTATCATTTTTCTGATCTCCAGGAATAGTCATACCACTATGGTTATTGAAACATTCTAATAATCTACCATAGTATGCGTCTACTGTTTCATTATCTTGTTGTACGCATTGGTTAATACAAGTCCAATCTGCTCTAGGTTTCCATTTTTCAGTAATGCGGTCTGTAAGACCCTTCAATCTAGTATCTAGCTCTGCGTCACTATGTAGGAGTGGCCTAAGTTGCGCGTCACGGGCATTCCAGAAACCATGTGCCAGTCCGGACCTATAATTTGTCTAACTACTTTTTCTACCTCTTCCCCATTTAAGTGGTAACTCAATCTCATACCCTGTAAATCTTGGACAAACTTTTCAAAGTTAATTTTTGGATGGGGAATTCCCTCTGTAGCTTTCCAGATGTCCTCCGGTGTCCATGGTCTATATACTAAGAGAGTTGAGGCCTGGCCCTCCTGTCCTGCCTGTGGGTTAGGTACTTCAATTAATGGACAGATTTCCTCACTCTCATCTAATGAATCACTGCTTAGTTGAACATCTCTAAGTGTTTTACGTGTTCGGGATCTAGTTTCAACAGGTTCTCTTATAAATGGTTGTTTTAATACCCCTGCTGTCTCAGGATAGCGTGGGGGGGTCCAGCCCGCCCTCCTGCTTCATATTCTGAATAAGGTATTGGAGGAGGTGGTGGGGGAGGGGCCGTTGCTACTACTGCATTATTATCCTCTTTGTCTAAAAATAATGCTTTCGCATTTTTAATTTTCTGCTCCCTCCGGTTCACTTCCTCAATCCACCTATGTGCTTGAGGAACAACCAACTGTCGTTGTTTTTGCCTGACCTTCTCGTCAGATTTTAACTGCTTCAAAAGTTTCACTAGTGATATTTTATCTAATTTACCGTCAAATTCATACTTGTTGACCCATTTTGCAAAATACCTCACATTGTCTGCTCTTTGCAATTGCATATATTTCGTCATCCGTTAGGGCGGATCTCGCGACCCTTAGTGCACTCATTTCCCATGTCTTAAAAGACTGTTACGTAACCCTTCTCTTGTACCACGTGGTATCTTATTTCCCATTATCCACAGTAGTGTCTAGAATGACTGTTTACTTTGCTTTGTTATTCCCTGATCTATGACTCAAGATACAATACTTGACTATCTCTCTCCCTGCTATCACAAACCTTAGTAATAGCACAGTGTAGCCTGGTCCCTGATCTAAAACAAAGACAAAGAGGGAAATTCTCCTTACCTGAGCCTCCCGCTTACCGCTGTACTTCTTAGGATCCAGTTTTCCGCTTTTCGGCCACAGATCAGAAAGTGGACAGCCTCTTTGCATACAACAATTCAGTCGGAGGTCTTTCCTTCTTCTGCGCAGTTTTCAGTACCACCTATGACCTGTAGCTTACCAAGGGAATTCCGGCTTTTCAGAAGGACCAAAATGTTAAATAAATTGTTAAATCAGACTGTAAAAATCATTAGGTTTTTCAAAATGACAAACAGTAATACGGGATGCTCAAGTGTCTAACAAATATGCATACTTCTAATGATCATTAGGAGGCAAAAAACCATACATAAACATGTACAGAGTTTTGACTAACTTTATTCAGGAAATACCCTTTATTTTATACCATTTACAATCAGCTTTTGCCCACCTCACTAACGTGGTCAGTGACAGGGTCTTTACATCACTACAATTCATAAGAAAATGCTGAGGTAATGCTTTTTTAAAAAGTTTTTCCCATGAGAATATTGCAGCCTTGCAAGGCACCTGGTCAGTCACAATGTCTTTCCGAGGATGTAACTAATTCAAGGTTTTTGGATTAGTTCGAATACAATGGATGAATGTCTTCTTAATACATTTCTTTGTCTCTATGTCCACCAGCTGGACATTATCTTCGGTAGTGCTCACAAGGCCATCCTCCTCGGTGGAAGCAGGAAAAGATACACATACAGACAGATTCATTACTTTCTAACTTTGCAAATAATATTTACTGAAAGACACATGCCAGCCGAGCTGGCTACTGTCAGGGTCAAAGTTTTAATCACACTGCAGCTAAGCTTCAAGCAATAATATGCAAGTTCATTTCTACTACCATTCTAGTAAAACAGAATTAAATGCATTACATATTCTACTATTTTCAACCTTTGCACTTCATATAGGTTTGAGTACATTTATTTATGCCTAAGCACACATTTTCCTAACAGCTTATATATGTCTGAGTACATATTTTTCTAGCAGTTTATATATGTCTGAGTACATATTTTTCTAACAGTTTATATATGTCTGAGTACATATTTTTCTAACAGTTTATATATGTCTGAGTACATATTTTTCTGACAAGCAGCATGTATTTAAATTTTTAAACTAACAATATTTTCTTGTGTACATGCAGAGAACTGTATAAGAATAGCATGCTGAACCATGAAAAATCAGACAAACATTGTACCTACATGCTTTGTCTCCTTGCTGCAAGTAATAAAGGGGGCCTTACTTGAACCTTACGTGCATTGATCTTTGTGTTTTCCTTTACACAGACCCACTCTGTTCATAAATTCCTTCTGCAATCTACCTGAAAAGAACAAATGGGGATACTTGGGATTAACATGGCTGGGCTTGTAAAGGGTGTAGGGCTGCTAGCCTAGTAACCTCCTATGAACCTATGAACAAAAATTGGCCAGAAGGAGTACATAAACCCCACACATCGTCAGCATGGGTCTCTCACATAGATCAGAGTATGCCAGGTCCTCACCCTACTTATCTCCAGTAAATACTCAAACCCATTTTTGGTGACATTAGTCAATGGGACCAAATTATATAGAGCCAATTTTGCACCATAGAGGGGCTAGGTCTAGCATGGTGCACAGTCTGTGAGAAGGGTTCCTCAACCAAACTTGATGATCAAAACAGTTGATCTATATAGCTCCTCTCCCTGAAGAACATGAGTGTGATAGATCATATTTTGCTACATTTGAGACAATACATAACACATTAGTAAAATGTAATCAGTTGGTGTGCATCCCAAAAGAGCTTGATCAGATTTATGTGCAGCTAAGTGCTACAATATGGGTAGTCATTGAAAAAGATATCACATTAAGCAGCTGTAAAAATATTTTAGAAATTGTACACAGAAAGGAAGCTCTGCTCCATATTACATATACCTCTATTACATGACATTTTCTAATGCGGAGTACTGCAGTACACTGTGAGAACTGTTAAGATAGCCAACCTGTGATTACTAGGTGATATATGAAATAGTTATTAAGAAGCAAAAGAATTGTCAAGACAAATGGTTGGGAGACAGGGTCTATGGAGTTTCCTGATAGATAGCAAACTCATTTGAGGTTTCTTCTGAGGCCCAGCGTTTGTATAATGAACAATGAACATTAAACCTTTTGAGAACTATGATAGCTGTGTGGAATACTACCAAAGTCTCTGAAAGTCTGTGTAATGCCCCAGTTTATCAAAACCTATGTTTTAGTCAGCATGCAATGAGTGAAATAAAAAAACAGAACAAAAAAAAGAACAAGATGCACAGTGTGTGGAGATGGTAAGTCTGACATATGTTGGAAACCATTAAAACTGTTATTGACGATACATACTGCTGATATCTATTACAGTTTAAAACACTGTACATAAAAATATGTCATACACGTGCTTTACTTTGCAGATATTTTTGTACAATATAGCAAGGACTATATTTTTGTGTTGTGAAATGTAAAAGATATATTGTATTCAAGAAAGCATTATGCAAAATTGTGTATATTTTTGAGAACATCACAAGTATAGCTGTCTACTCTTCCTACTGTGAGTCGTAATAAAAATGTACCATTGAAAAGAGTCATGCATTTTATTTTAGTATGTGACTTAAGTAAAAATGAGGAATATGCTGAAAAAGTATATTACAACCAACAAATTTAGGCAGGTGAGGAGGTGCAGATGCTGTTGATGTTGCTAGAAAAGAAGTAGCAAAATGATCTCCCACAATGAGGTATCAAAATGGTTGCCATTACAAGATGCTTACAATAAGCAGACGAAACAGAGCGGTTGTGAACAATATTGATGTACACTAGCAGGCTGATCCTGCTGGTATATCAGGTCTTTCAAACCACAGTGATGGGTTTCAATTTTTTATGAGTTATTGACATCATGTCCAAATACTCATGGACCAAGGCATTAAAAATAAGTCCAGTAAAACTGTTGCAGAGTTTTCAGAAATATTCTAACTGCTAATGAAGCCTAGCTTCTATTGTGGAATGATGCAACCACACCCTAAAAACAAAAATCTGGTGATATTTCACTGCTTTTAATACACATGGCTGTATGGCATATTGCAGTCACTTACAAAGACCTATAATGGGAGTTATCAGAAAGCCATCAAAATAGGGTACCTTGATATGATTACTTTCAATTCTTTGGATAGCTGAAATGCACTGTACAATGATTTTAAATGCAGAGCAGAAAAGCCCTTTCAGTTTTTAGTAGGACGTAAAGTACACGTGTCATTTATTAAATACAACCCTCTCAAAAAAAAACTTGATAAAGAACATAAAGCAAATAATGAAATATTTATTTCTGAATGTATTGCTAAACATGTACCAGTGTACAAATTAAAAGAATATTGTGTTGTTAAAACATGAGGCACTTTTTCAGAATATGAATTAATAAAAGCAGAAGGTTGATTACAATGTTTATATAGCATTAAAATAGTTTCCCAAAACTGAAAGGAAATAAAAACATGTTTACTGTAATAGTTTGGGTGACTAGCAAAGTTTAACAAATTGACAGATTCCAGACAGCTAAAAAATGTGAAAGTGTAAGATGAGTGCCCACTCATGTTGTACTAAAAGTCAGGTTTGCGATGTGAGTGGTTAAGCAATGGAAAAAAATAGGTTTCACATCACACTGCCCAATAATGCATTTTTACAAATGTTTCCCAAAATACATTTTTTAAATATTTTATAAAACTAGCACAACCTGCTGATTTAATAGGGCCCTCGGAACCTATCTTCAGAAATTAATTATCCAAAAATGCAGGATAATTTTACACAAGAAAACAACAAATTTCAAGCTGGTGAGACAGATAAATCACAGTATAAGCCGAAAGTTTCTAGAGATCATTATAAACGTATTAATGATATTAGGCCTACAGGATGCAGACTTAATCCTATCTTTAAATTACAATGACTGGGAGAAAAAAATAAAATGTCATAATAGTACAGGTCATATATTTAGCCATATTCTCACCCATATTTTGGGTTAACCATCGGGGTACCACAGACTCATCCGTTCAGTGGGTTACACTATAGGTTCATAGGTAAGTACTAGGCTATCTGCTACTTTGGGCCATTTTAAGCCTAGCCAATTTCCCTTTAAAGGATGAGAATCAAACCCTCTGCCTTATGCCTATGAAGTAAACATCCTAACCATTATACCAACTCCCAAGAGAATAGATACTGATCACAAAAGAGCAGTCTGTCACCATAACCATAACCATAGCAAGAAAGAGAAATCAAGACTGAAACATGTCATACCTGTTGTTTAGGTTGGTAGTGAACTGTCATTTAAAGCTTGCTGATGCCACATTGCTAACATGTTTTTGTGGAGATCCTAGCCTAAGCACAGCCTGTTATAAAACACAAGCAAACCATATCCAACAGGTGTTGCACAGTGCCCCAATCATATATGGTTTTAGAATGGATGCATATTTAGAATACTGTTTGCAAAGGCTATATCTTTGATACAGAAAGGATTTTCAATACTGAAAATCACACTTAAAAGCAACTGTTAAAAACTTTGTGACAGTTGTGTATGGAAATTTTATGAATTACCATATAACACCCTCAATACCACTACAGCAACAAAAGGGTCCGAAATGGTAGTTTGCAAAAGGCCCAATAAGATGAGGTCGTATGTGAGGCCACCATGGATTAGAGCTTGA
The DNA here is from genome assembly GCF_019279795.1 of Protopterus annectens. NCBI lineage: Eukaryota > Metazoa > Chordata > Ceratodontiformes > Protopteridae > Protopterus > Protopterus annectens. The sequence goes on along the minus strand of NC_056745.1, from coordinate 1,297,992,899 downwards.
TTTATTAAAATGATGTATACACAGAAGAAAAGATGAGTTGGGAAATGGAGGTCCAAGGTGAAAAGCATTGGAAATCTAAGAAAAGTAATCTCTTTTAATTATGGCTGTGGTGCATTGTATATCTTAAGATCATAAAAAATCAAAATTAGAACTTCTCTGGCACTCTCCCAGATTATTTAAGTGATCATACTTTGACCTACATCATAAGACAAAAACATAATCTGCCTAAATCCTCCACTTTTAGGATTGCACGGTCCAATAAAAACTTTAGCCCAGAATCATTCCAAAATGAAGTTAGTGCCTGTAACTGGAACCCTTTAAAAACTCTTACCACTTGAAGAGGCTATAAAATATCTAAACTCTACTTTTTTATCGATCCTTGATAAAATATGCACTAAGCGGTCTATCATCAAAAAAAAAAAAACAAGCCCCTGGCTCTAAAAAAAGACAGAAGATTTAAATGAGGAACAAATCTTGGGCTAGTAGAGAGCTAACAAAAAAATAAATGATCAAAAACTTTATCAACTTTAGGCAAAAGTACAAAAGTACAACATGGATAATACTTATGGATAAAAAGAACTATTACTAACTCATCAGAACAAACTCATCAGAACAATCCCCAAAAAGTTTGGTCCAGTATAAACACTCTCCTTTCACACCACATTCTCACCCTACCTGATCTGAAAAGCCAGTCCTATGCCCCCCTGCAAACTGCCAATATCTTTTTTCTTTTCATCTTCACAGAACCATTCAAACACTAGCCAGTCAACTAAAGCCTTCTCACTCACCACTTCTCATCAGCTTCTCTACCAACATTTAAAACTGCAACCCACTCCATCTACTCTTATCTGTGTAAAACTCATCCAAAAAACTTAAACTTATACTCCTTCTGCTGACCCAAATACCATCAGAATACTGCAAAAGCATGATGCAAGGTAATTGCATACCTCATATCCATTAACATTAACAGAACCATTAAGGAAAGGAACCTTTCAGATATTTGGAAAATCTCCATATTATTCCCATTTTAAAGGTGGCAATATTCATACACTCTACCTAACTAAGCCAATAGCTATTATCTCTCCTAAGCTATTTGGAAAATAATGGAAAAATGCAAAAACTAACTACTACCATATTCATAACATACACACCCACTGCCAACGCCAATTACCAACATCACACTAGCACATCACACAGTACCACAACTACTTTACTAAGATACATAAAACCGCACCGCAATAACAATAACCTCTCATACTACTCATCTCATCTTTTTGACACATCAACCCGCCCTCTCAATCTCATCATAGAACACCCATCATTTTTCACAGACTCTTCTTGACTCCTTTTCTGGTGACTAGCAATAGGCAGGTTCTAGGCAGCTGGCAACTCAGCAAGCAAAACAGCAAAAAGCAACCTCAAAGCATCATCCCTTCAGCCAGTTTTCCTCCTCAGCTTCTCAGGCTCTATTCTGGTTCCACTTCTCTTTTCACTGTTACATATCAATCCATACTCCCTATTGCACTACAATATACATATGCAATGAAGCTCCTTCAGATGTACTTGCCAGCTCCTTCAACTATGAAACATAGTAGACATCAGGTTTACATATGGAGAACTAAACACCTTTTACAAATAAAACCTCCAAATCAATGCTAAAAATTCTCATTACTAAAGCTCCTGTCCTTTTCTTCTCCACACCACACTCATTTTCTTTCCTAATTGCACTGCAATTTCCAATAATACCACTAATATACTTCCACTATAACACTTCACCACCAATAACATAAATATTACTTATGACAATAACCTTAATAATAACACACTATAAATAACAAACCTCAAAAACTCCTTATATAGGATCAAATCTTTCCTCACTCCACTAGCTAGATACACAATCCTCCACTATATCTAATCTCTCTATTGCTTCACCCACTTAATAATATATAATAACAATAAAGACCTTTAAACTTAAACAAACCTTAATAAACCTACAAGAACCTTAACAAACATAACTGGCTAAAACAACATTCCAAACATACTGTCCCACAACTAAGGCAACTTGGCTTTCTTGCACTGACTAACAACAACCCAATATCCCAACTCACCATTACTCACAGATCTTCAACCACTCACTGAGCACTTCCCAGAGCTTCCTCCCTCACATCCTCCTTACAAAAAATCCTCTTCCTCTCTTACTGAAAACTGCTTGCTTGCATCTAACAACGAAACAAACCTTTTCTTCTTTCTTTTTCTAACAAAGAAAACCTTGGAAAAACTGGAACATAACATTACTTTCTTCCTTGCCTCTTTGCCTCTTACCTCTCTTGCACTTAAAAACACTAGCTCCTTTTATGTCATTATGCCTATTCTTACTTTGCTTTTAACTAATTGCTTTTTTTTTACTTTTTATACTTTAAATTACTAACTTGTCCATAGCTATAACACTAAATTAACTACACTTCTAAATTATTTATTACACTAACACTAAATTAATGGATTGTTAAACTCTCTCTAGTATAAGTATTAAACTTATTAGAGTAATTTCCATTTCTATATTATTATTACTTGTTGTACAGCATACTTTTTATTTCTAGGTAGTATTTCTTGTTGTATTTTTATTATAATCCTTTCTGTTAATTTTTAAGTTCTATAATTGCCGGAGCTTTTCTCCCCGGGCCTCTAATGAAAATGGAAATATATCCAATTAGACTAGCCCGGTTAACAAATGTAAAATAAATAAATAAATTCTCTCTTTACTGCCCACTCAAAATATCATATCAAGTTTTGCATTGGTGGGAATGGTGAAGATTTTGTTGACTTTAAGAGCAGTTTGTTATACTAGAAACACAGAAGATAGGGGCTAGTCTAAGCTTACTAAATTACACTATGACTGCTATTTTAGTCAGGTGGATGTGATTGTAGATACATGTCTGATAGGACAGAGTAATAACTGTTACCTCAACAGACCGATCATTGAATCACTGTGTAATTATAGTAGTGACTCATTCTCTACACAGTTCTCAGAATGGATTGTTTTTATGGATTTTCCAGGGCAGCATGAAAACACATAACTCTATTGTCCAAATGAAGTTTTTAAAAAAGTATGTAGCTTTTATGTCTAACAGCTGTACTTCAGAACTACGGAGACCAATTATTCTAAACTATTCTACCAAGAAAATTTGCTTTTGAATGACATGGATGTTAACTAAACTGGTGCATGGCAAGAATATGATTTCCTTAATGAATGGGGACTTATTTATTTATCTTTTGTTGACCAGGTTAGTCTCACTAGGCTTATAGTCTCTTTTAACAGGAGACATGAGGTGGTATTTATACTACTGGGGAAATTTGGCAGGGGCTTTTGGGAATTTCCCCTACTCTTTTCGATAGGTGCCATGGGTTTTTTACATCCACCTTATCTACCACCACCTCAGGCAGATGGGACCTCATTTTAGTTTATTATCTGAAGGATGACACACTTAGGAGTGCAGCAGCCCCCCTCCCCGTTATGCTGTACTGCAGTGTCAGCAATCCATCTACTTGGTGTGGGAATAGAACCACTACCTTCTACCTAAAGTCAAGTATGTTACCTGTTGTACAACTGACACTGGCCGCTAAGCACTATACATTGCATATTAAGTTTGCAGCTATCTTTGTGAAAAGAAGGAAATTAGGGAAAATGTCACCATTGTGCATATCAGGCATGTTATGGCTTTAGAGTCTGCCAGTACAAATACCCATTTGATCATATGGCTTTAAAATTATTTAGCATTTGAGTGGACTCAAGACTATGCAACCAAACTTGTATCCTGATCATCTCTCTAATGGTGATAAGGTCCATCAATATTGACTCATTCAGTGGTCCATACAATAAACAAACCTTTTAATTTTAAACACTGTTTAATTCATTTTCTAGCCCTTTATGTTGATTGTGAAAAGGCTCCTACTAAACACCTGAAGCCTGATTTTGCACAAAGCAGTGCTGTCAGGGAATATAATTATTTGATCCATGCTAGTGGAAGATACATGAAAGGCAACCCACAACTGATTGAATGTGTAAAGTTTTCAGTAGCATAGTTAGGGTGGGTTGAGAGGGGCAATTACCCTGGGTGTAAAGTGTTGGGAGGGTGCGATCATCTGATCCCAATCTCTAATGCAATACCAGCTTTTTTTTAAGTAAAACATGAGCACCTAGTTCTCTGTGCAGGCAGGGTATAAACTATAGTAACTGTTTGCTACATTTGTAGCAAGCAGTTTACTACAGCTTGTAACAATAAGACATTATATTTTCATAAAATATAGGAGAGTCGGGAGCAGGGTACAGAAATGGGACCCGAATAGCTAGACAGGAGTGAGGGAGAGGTGTTTTGCACCATGCCACCTGATTGGTGTGCTAGTAGATGGAATGGCCATTATTTTTTATCTGTTTAATGGACAATGAGAGAGTGGGGTGGAGTGCATGTGGATCTGTAATAAGTCAAATGCTACAATTTAACAATTAAATATAGAGCTGAAGGGCTGAACCACTGGTTCATGGCACTAGCCTAGAGCATTGGTTGAGCCAGCTACACTTAATGTTTTTTTTAGAGTTGCAGATTATTTGTCTTTGATCTTAGTATTAACCAAAGTTGTTTAAATCCTTATTCTTTGGAATGGCCTGGTAGCCCAGGAGCTGAACCTAGTTTGTGGCTGAAAATGGCTATCTGACCAGTTTACTTCCCAGTAACTAAACTGTAAGATAAATAAATAAATAAATAAATAAATGAATAAATAAATAAATAAAATGAAATAAATTTGATTTGCAATCCCTCGTCTAGTCGTAGTGAATATGTTGGTGTATGATGTATTTGATAAATGTGCTAAAAATTAACCAAAGATAAAACATGTTTAACTTTAATTAACATGAACATGAAAGAATGGTCTTCCTTTCTACATATGGATCCTTTCATAAGAGAGAGAACATTTGGGGTGTATGCCAATGATCACCCACTCACATGGGGAATATCAGATGTACCTACCTAATGATGGGAGATCATAGGTTTACCCCGGGGATCATCTCTGTATCACTGCTGGACAGAGGCACGGCAAACTAATGGGTATAGTATTCTTCAACCTAAGTGTGAAAGCCTAGTATGAACCTATGAACCTATGAACCTATGAATAGTGAACATGCAGCCAAGGTATATGCCTGTAGAACACTGGCCTACTATATATCTATGCAACTCTATCACTGGGGAGTTTCCTACCTCATACAGCTTTGCTCCAGATTTCAAGTTTTTTTTCCATCTTCAATCATTATGGGCTTCTGAAGGAGTATGAAGACATAAAAGCTGTTAAATGCCTTTGTTTTTTTACACCAGCATTGCAAAAGCACCTCAATGAAAGATTTTGTGAAATGGTATACTGATAACTCACTAAACAATGCTCAAATAGTAATTTTGTGAAACAACATCAAATCATTAAAAGAAAAAATAGATTTTTTTATAAATAATCATTGTGTGGTGGTATCATATTATATAATTGATTCTAACATGCCCTGTGGTGATATTAAACCCATTAATACTTAACACTTGTGCTGTGTCTCATTAAAATGTGTGTGGGTGTCTGTATATGTGTGAGAGATGCATTCAGTTTTTAATAAGGAAACGCACACCACTGATTTCAAAAAGACATGTTTATATTACAAAATGTGAAAAGTCCTTTATGTATGGTAAATATTAGATATAAAAATGGTTGATTATAGTATTTAGAAGAAACGGATGTGCATTTTTTAAAAAGATAAATGATGAAATAAACAAAATAGAATTGTATTTACAGTGATAACCATGGGACTCATTTAAAGATTTTTTTTGGCCCTAAATGGTAGTGGAAGACTGGGAGAGTTCAGATGCTGGCACCTTCGCAGCATTAATTAACCCCCTGGCTTATGTGGTAAGTATAAGTGATTTAGGAGCATTTATTTCAGCCAGGGCCATAGTAAAGTGATCTTACCTTCTTGGATGTTTTTTTTTAGACTGTACGCATTAGGGTGATGTAATTAATTTAAACAAGTCATACATGTGAAATTCCTCAATAGACATGGACATTAAATGCTATGATACCAGCAGACTTTTTCATTTTGTTCACTGGCATTTCAGTGTACCCATGTGGGTATTCTTTGCACTATGTTTATGACAATGTTTTCAGGTTCAGACGATACAAAGGCTGGTCGGAGGGATAATGCTGTTGCACATGGCATCAGTAATAAAGATACATTGATAAGATCATGATTATCTTGCCTTACAATTATGAATCAGTGCTGCAGCACTTGGGCATACATTTTAGCTTTCACAAAGTCAGTCAGGTCATCCCATTGGAGAACTGTCTACATTTCAGCATCTAGTTACTAATTAATGATTATTTACTGTGGCTGTGCAGAGGGCATTTGGTATCTTTGCAAATCCATCTGTTCCTGAGGCACTAAATGCATTTTTGTGTTCTCCATATTCTATGCTGTCTGTTAGCTAGAAGTCTGGTTAGAAATGATGCCCATGAATCCATTTCCAGATTGTGCTATAACCCTTATTTTATTTCTAAGTGGTATTTATATTGCATATTTTTTGCAATGTTATGGCTGTCCAGCTTCTTCATTTCTTTGCATTTAGAGATATTATTAAACCTGGGGAAGTCGGACCCGGCTCAAACTTGGCTCGAGCCTGAGTATAAGTTCAACTTGGGCTCATGATCCAGCAGGTTAAAGAGCAAAGATCCAATCCACAATCGTAAATTTTTTTTTTGAGTAACTGCTGACTCTTGATTCAGACTAGATCTGCAGGCTCAGAGTGCTTTCTATTAGGTCCAGTCTGCACATCTAAGCATTATGGTTGTCTGGAATTCCAGAGAAGGTGATACCACACTGCTGAAAGGAAGAGGATTTAAAAATTTTTTTTACATGGGGGAGGACTACTGCAAAATGTTGTAGTTGGGCAATTCTTGACTTGCAGCTCATTTTCAGGATGAAGGTGCATCATTTTCTTTACTCCAGAGGGCTTGCATGCTTCTGTGCTGGGAGAGGACTCTGTATCAGTGACAGAAACAGAGAGACCAGGAGAGCATGGGAAGTAATGGGCGGAATTCTCTTGTGTTTCTTTGTTTTTATTGAAGTCAGCCCCAGTTTATCAATTGTCCCTTTCTTTTAACTTAAAGCAGTGACTCTCTGATAAGTGCTTATTGTATGTTTGGGGTGAATATATGTGTTCAAGATCAACATTTTGAAATTACTATGTTATTGTAGTAGTTGTTTCATTTTTATTTCACTTTTCTCATCATCAACCATCCCAGATGTGCACAGGAAGTAGCTGCCTTTTTGGTGAATAGGGTCAGGAAGCGTTTTGTACATGAAAGCACAAGGTTATCATATGACCACTGCTGGCAAATAAAAGTGATATGACTTGTTGAGGGCAGTGTATATATGTTTACCAGCCACAAGCTGAAATAGCAAAATGCTGCTGTAATTTTTAAATGTTTTATTCTTTTCTCTATAAGACACAGAAAGGGGCTATAGTTTGTGGGGGGGGGGCATACAGTACATGAGAGCAAAGGGTAGTCATAGTTGATATGGTTTGTTGGAGGGGCAGTATCTATCAAAGAGCAAAGTTTGCCATTAATATTATGTTTTGTGGCAACTTCACAATCAGATGTAGTGTACCTTCTCAGAAAGGGTACAGTTCACTCAGACATTGTGTTTATTTTGTATCCAAATAAGTTATTAAGAATGCTGATTTATGTTTATTATTACTGTGTGCTGCTTTAAGTAAACTAAAATATGGCTTCTTAGATAACACTAACAAAATCCAGCATTTCAAAAGGCTGTTGTTGTCCCATTTTGGCAGTGTATCTAGTTTTTGCCTTGGGGCTGTTTGACTATTTCTTGCAAAATTTGGTGAAAGCACTGGGCACTAAATCATCAATAGACCAGACGGGGAAATGTGAAAAATTTCCACTAGCCAAGGTAACATTTCTTTTACTGCATTCAGAGTGGTTTACTTATATGTTGTGTTTATTATTATACTTTTTTCCCAGTTTGTATTGTCAGTAGACCTGTAGTTTGGGCATGGAAAGGGGCTGGTTGCCTGCAAACTGTTAGGAAGTGTAATGAATGTACTGTCAGCATTCATTCATTTGAGTGAATGTTGGAAATGACAGCATGTCTCTGGATGTAACTGTATTTTTGTAATAATCTCTGGGCTCCCAGACTTAGTTATTTGTAACCTAGTTAATGCTCCACTGCCTTGGCTCGTAGTGGGCTCTAAGAGCCAAACAAGACCTTTGGTTTGGGTTTAGCTCAGCCCTTCTTCAAAAATCCCAGGCTTGTCTACCTTTAGATATTATACCTTTAATAGCTTTCAGGGCTACTTCAGCAATAGCTGTAAAAAAATTATGAGGCAGAAGAGAGCATAGCTTTTCTCAGTTCTGGTGGTCCCTTCACCAGCAGCTCAAGTACTGCATATTTCCTTATCAAATGTAACAAAAACAGTACAAACTCATGGCACAAATTTAAATTTGCAGATTTAAGCATAGTGTATGAAAGGGTAAGGGGAGGTGATATTAAACCTGAAACTGAGAACAGGAGTATTAATGGATTAATATATTTAGAGCAAATGAACTGGGAGATAAGTAGAAAGCCAGTTTTAAAGGGCAGGCATTTTAAGTAATGATTGTCTTCATTATATTACTTAATTTTAGTATTTATAGGTTTGTTTTTTAATTGATTTATATCAGTCTGAAGAAACATTTGTGAAAGCTGTTGAAGCTTATTATGTTGTATGATTTGGAGTTTTGTTTCATTTTTTTTATGTGGACTTGATGCATGATTTAGTTGCCACAGATTCCTTTCTGTGTTCTTCCTTATCAAATCTACTAAATATGCCAAACTGCCATTTTCATCCGCCTGTGGTGAGTCTAATGACACATTTCTTATTTTGATACTGGCTGCTACGTTTTTGTGTCATTTTTTCATAATGCATGCTTCTAGTAAGCCAGCTGGAAGCAGGCTAGTAAACAGTACACTTCAGATGTAGCTTTTAAGTCTATTAAGAGCAAGCCATAGGGCTTATGGTTGCATCTTCAAATGCTCCTTCAAAAATGTTCTCCTGGAAAACATCTGATGTGTTTGTGTACCTACCTGTAGCATATATTTGGGAGGCTTTAAGTAATGTTATATAATTGCCATTGAGGTCAATTGTGCAGATTTTTTTTCCTCGCACAATTTCTTTGTGAAATGCAAAATACTGATGTCTGTGATGCAGTACTGAGTAAAGCATTGCGTATTTGATTGTTTTCAGAAACTTATTCCATGACATTCTGTATAATGGAAAGATTTTCTTTGCTGGAGGTAATAATACATCATCTTTCAGAAAGTCTGGGATTCCCTCAACACATTTTATCAAGGGAAATCATTCCTGAGTAGTACACATTGGTTGCCAGCATTCATAGCACCACACTATGTTTTCAGGATGTTTTATTAAAGCATTGACCCCTGTCTTGAACACATTCTTAATAAAATAATTCTTCCTGCAGGTTGAGGGCCCTGTCAGAATACAAGAAGAAAAGAATGTGCTATACATATATCATTTCCGGAATCAGAAGACAGTGTCTTAAATCTCACCTTAGCACCCTTTTGCTATAAATAACACTAAATATTTTCTTTTCAGTTCTGCTTGTAATAGTAATGCTTTCCTTACTGTGCACATTTTTAATGTCTGGAGTTACTGACTGTGTGCCTGTACCCTCTCTTAATCTGCCATCCAAGATAAAATGCTTAGAAAGGGACTTCAAGCAAATCCCTTAAGATTCCATGCATATTCATTGTTTAGTTTGTACATAGACATTTTAGCACTGCTTGATACAAACGAGCAATGTATTCATCTGGTGGAAGCTCACTGGCCACATCAACCCTGTAATCACCTGGTGGTGTGTGTGTGTGTGTGTGTGTGTGTGTGTGTGTGTGTGTGTGTGTGTGTGTGTGTTTGTGTTACAATCATCAGGTTTAAAGACAAATATGACATATGCACTGTCATGGTAGTGGCAGCATTCCTGAAATTTATTATGGAAACAGTATACCTGAAGTGTGCCTTACGTGGTGGTGGTAAAAGCTGCTATTATGACATTGATATTGGAAATCCATGCCATCATAGTGGTTGTCAGCACACCTTCACTGCACTGAAACAGTAACCTCATTAATAACATATACATTCAATGCAATATAGTAGTCTGTGAAGAAGATGCTGACACAGTTCTTCAAGATCATTAATGAGGGATGTTTATCATTGCCCATAGCATAACACTGTTGACAGGGTGGATACCCTGCTACTTCCTGTTTCCTTGTGAGGTGCAGTTTGATATATTGTGAAAAAAGACTCTCGATTTTACTTCATAGTTTCATGCTTCATATGCTTCAGCCTCCTTATACTCACCCTTTAATGCTGAATGCAGTTCCACTAAGCACCACATACCTTCTAGAGAATGCTGGTCATGTGTATGGCTGAATGATATGTCTGTTGAGTTCTCTAAGCACATGCACCACACATGGTAAACATACATTTACCATCTACCCTATTAGGTAAAAGAAATAGAAATAGATCACATGGGAGATCCACTTTTGCTTTAATAAGTCTAAATATTTTTTAAAACATTACAAAAATTGTCATACAGTATATAATCTGTAGGTGTCTTATAGGCTAGGTCTTTGTATTGTTAAGAAAAAAGAATAAATTGGTGAAATCATAATAATGAATACTCTCACCAGGTTGAATAGAGTAATACAGGCTCAGTGCATTTGTGCAACCCCCATATGCTTTGTCCCATGGATCTAAGGGGGTTGGAAAGCTAGATGCATCCAAAAAGACTGTATAAGAGGGTTGTTGGCACCATCTGTCCTATACAGTTAATGCAACAATGAGGAAAAAAGCTAAGGGGTTACTCTATTTTCACTCCTATGTGGGCCTGCAACCCTGCTAGTATTTTCTCAAAAACCAGGTCGGAACCTGTTTGGGAACTGTACTGCCTACCTGTTAAGCAATTGTCTGGCTGATTGTTTTTTTTTTCTTTTTCTTTCTGTCCTCTGCCTCCTCCTGCTGTTCCAACCTGCTCTGTTCAGCCTCGCTCTGCTTGGGCTGACAATGGTCCTCTACCCACCCCCATTGTCACCCACCCCCATATCATTTCCTTTATACTCCTCTCCATTGTACAATCCCCTCCTCCGCTTCCTACCCCTTCCTGTTTTTTGCCACACCCCACTCCTGCATACCTCCCTCCACTTCTTCTGCAAACCCTTGAAACAAACCACTCCTTTCTCCTTTCTGTGTACTGACTCCCCTACTGGTTACCTATCCCTAATTTTCTTACAACCTTTCTTCTAGGCCCAACCTTTACCTCCCTCTTAACTACTGACCCTCCTTACTGACATGTCTTTTTCAATCCAAGCCTTTCTTCTATTGCCTCACCTTCTCCTCCTATGCACTCTTACCTCATATAACTCTCACCAACTCTAACTTACTTTCATCCTGCAAATACTAATGCCAATATCTTCATACATCCTCTGCAATGTTTCCCTATCTGCTCATCTATCTTTCTTCTAAGTACTATCCTCCCCAGAATCAGAATACCCCTTCCCCTACCACCTCTTTAGAAAATAAAATAAAATAAAATAAAGCACCTACTATACAAACAAAATTTCCTCCCTAAGTTTCTACTACTATCAGGTGACATTCACCCAAACCCTGGCCCAAACCCTCCCCCTAGTCAAAGCTTACTTCCCTAACCAAACCTACACTGCTCCTCCAAAAAAGCAAGTAACTTTTTACTCCATGAATCCTAGAAGCATCCTAAACAAAATTAGTGATTTCCATATCAGGATGGCTAACCACACCCCTGATATAGCCATCCTGACTGAAACCTGGATGAAGCCACAAAACCGTGACAGCAATATCCTCCCCCACGGATATAATATTCTTAGACTAGATAGACAAAAGAAAAAAAGGGGTGAAGTGGCCATTGTATATTCAAATCATCTTATTTCTTCAAGTCTAAACCAACCCTCTCCCTCCTTCTCACTGGTTGAACACCTGACAGCTAACTTTAAACTTAACAATTACACCACTATCACAGTTGTAGCTATCTACATTCCCCCAGGAGATAACATTACCCATCTAGAAAATATTCTATCTTACCTTTCTCAAAACATGTGCAATGAAACTATTCTTCTTGGGGATGTAAATATCAACTAGCTAACTCTTCAGTCCCCAGACACTACTTCATTCATCAACTTACATGGCTTTGTACAACTTATCTCAACCCCCACCCATACAAACAGATCACATACCCCCAGCTTTCTCATTGATTGGATTTTAGCTACAGATCCCCAGAAATACCATAACCCTGAGACCCTACACAACTCCCTAAGTGATCACTCTCCTGTGAAAGTTCTTAGATACACTCCTCATTTCACTAGGCTTCACAGATACATAACCTGTTGCAAACTATCCACCTTCTGTCCTGAGACTTTGAATGCCCTCCTCTCCAGGTTAAACTGGACACATCTAACCAGTCTTCCCCTTGATGAAGCTGTCCACTCTTTCAACTCTACTTTCCTTAACATCCTTAACTGTCTTGCTCCACCCCGTACTGTTCACATCAAATCTAATATATCTCCTTGGGTTACCAATGCCACCCACATCCTAATGAAAATTAGGATGTGGGTGGCATTGGTAACCGCATCCTAATGAAAATTAGAGACAGGACATGGAAAATGTGGGTATAAACTAGGCTCCCTTCCCATCTGCAAAAATAGAAAGAACTAAGAAATCAGGCAAAAAAAAACACATCCACAAAGACAAAAAGAACTTCTACTTTAACCCCCCAACTGTCCAAAAAACAGATCCTAAGAAATTTTGGAACTCTATAAACCAAATCTTGCATCCTGGTAACCCTTCCTTTCCCAACTCCTGCCCAAACAACTCACCAGAAGAAACAGCTACCTCATTAAATTTTTATTTAATTGAATCCATATTTAAGTTGATAAATTCCTTCCCTTCTACTACCAACTCATCTAACGTTTCCAAATCCTCTCCTATTCTCAACTCCTCTACCACTTTCTCTCTTACAACTGCACCCACTAGCTATATAAAATCCTTGCTCTCTAAACTTAAACCCTGCTCTGCTTCTGCTGACAACCTGCCTCCCTATTTCCTACAAATTGCTGCTGAATCCCTTGCCCTCCCTGTATCAATCCTAATAAATCGCTCCGTCTCAGAGTATAAGGTCCCATCTATCTTGGAAAGAACTCTACACCATACCCATTCACAAAGAAGATAATTCCACTGACATTACAAACTTCAGACCCAATGCAATCCTCTCACCGCTCTTAAAAGTACTAGAAAAATGTATGCACATGCAAATTATGAAAGACCTTCTACAGAAAAACTTGCTCATATCTACACAGCATGGCTTTTGCCCTAAACATAGCACTACAACTGCCCTTATATCCTTCATTAATACTGTTTCTCTACCCAGAGACAATAATAAGCTGGTCTCTTGCCTATTTCTTGACCTTTCAAAAGCCTTTGATGCAGTTTCTCCCCCTATTCTATTGAACAAACTGACTAACCCAAACATCTCTGCCTCTACTACTACCTGGTTTTCCAGCTATCTCACTGACCATCTACAATCAGGGAGATGGCTCTCAGCTCTCTCCCCTCTTCTTCTTCTCAAAACAGGAGTTCCCCAAGTATCTATCCTTGACTCATTACTATTCAATATAGTCACTAATCTACTCTACACCTCCTGCCCACAGTCATCCCTTGTACAATACTCAGATGACTCTACCTTCATCACCATTACAGATACTCCCTCTGACCTTATCTCTGCAACTCAAGCATCTTTTAACTCAGTTGAATCCTGGCTCTGTGACAACTAGCTAATTCTTAACCCTAAAAAGACAAAACTCTTATTATTTCTCCCAAAGAACTTCACCCACCTTAAATCTACATTTTCTGTACTGTCCCTCAATAACACCCCCATTAATGTTGAACTTAGTACAAAACTACTAGCAGTAATGATAGATGACCAACTCAAGTTTGATTTACATGTAAACAACTCCATCAAAAAGACACACCATAAACTTGGCCTTCTTTATCGAAACAAAAAGCTTCTAACTAACAAAGCAAAAATAGCTCTCTCTCATGAGTACCTTCTACCTACCCTTCTATATAGCCGCCAAGTTCTTACTAATCTTAACTCTACACTACTAACTAAACTAAAGTCTACCTACAACAAGGTTGCCAGATTCGCTGCTCACCAAACTTATAAATCGCTTCATTGTCTTTCACTAAGATACTTAAACTGGCTGGAATTACCTCACCAGCTTCTACTCTCTCAACTACAAATAATTCACTCTGTAGTATACCTGAAATCCTTCTGCCCAACCCTATCTCCCCTCATCTCTCAATATTCCCCCACTAGGTCCCTATGTAGCTGTGACCCTAAGCTGCTACAAATATACAAACCCAAGACTAAAATCAGCTGCAACCTCTATATCTACAATCCTGCCATATCATGGAACAAATTACCACTAAAAATCAGGGCCCTCAAACATCCAAATCAATTCAAAACTGCCGCTAGAGAGACCCTCCGAAGTCATTGGTCCTGTCACTGTACTCATCCCCCCCGATCTAGCCCATTAATTCGTATGTAATCACCAAAACTTCAAACCTTTTTAGCTCGTAAACCTCTTCAAAGTATCACCTTTCTTCTCCATCTCTTATCTCCATTTCTAATGTCACATACCTCATGAAATAACTACTTACACTATGAACTCTTTTCACTGTTTATTGAAAATGTTTGTATCGAATAATTTCTCTTATGTATGCTTATTATGATTTTTTCCACTATTATTTTTCTGATAAAATGTATTTCATTGTATGTATACATTGTAACCCGCTGACACTGTTAACACTAAAATTGTAAAACTGTGGAGCTTTTCTCCCCGGGCCTCCACTGAAAAAGGGCTACTTAGCTCAGCTGGACTAACCTGGTCAACAAATGTAAAATAAATAAATAAATAATAAATGCCTTTTACATACTCATTTTTCTTTCATTTAGGTAATATAAATGACCATGATAAGTATTAAGGACAGGCTGAGTTGTTCTTTAGCACTCAGGGAATCGATGGTAAAAGTACTATAAAATTCAAATGCGATGGGGAACCCCTCTACTTCAGCATGACCCTTGAGGTAATACTTGTCAGTGCATATTTTGCCACCACTTAAAATCATGCTGTATTTAAATATGTTCATGTCTGCTACTGTACAGCAACCACTAGATGATGAGTGCGGAGTACCACTTGAACTGATGGTGGCAAATCTTGGGTGGGATAATACACCCCTTCTAGTTTGTAAAGATATAAACTGCAGCATGACCATACAGATCATGCAGTCTTGATATACTGAAATAGGTTATCTTCCTCATATCCCTCCTCTATGTCTTTATCATTTTAAAACATTTGCATAGCAACCTCAAAAAAGACTTCAGAGCCCTGTTTTGTTAAATGTCAGTATACAACGTAACAATAATAATGAAGCTCCTTTTTAAAATGAAACACCATATACCTATTTGCCTTATGCCATTTTATCAGAGCCAGAACTAGGGTGTTGTAAAAGGAGGGATGCTGCTGCAAAAGCTGTTAGGGAGCTAGATCCTCAGGTTTCTGTCGTGCTGGGGTGCAGTATCAACATTACTTTACGAAGCCACAAGAATATAGCAGCTTCTTACAAGAATGCTGATAAGCATTTTTCCTCAGAGATGAAGTGCTGAAGAGGTCAATGTGACAATTTAACTGTAACAAGTTGCTTGTTACATATACAGAAGAGAACTTCAGTTTTCTCTCTGACTTGCTGGTTCCATATGACATGGCTGTCATACCCCTTTGCATTATGGGTTATGAATGTATACTCTATAAATCCTGCATGTATAGAATCTTTGACAAAGGCCTTAATGCAGTTAACATCATTTGCTGTGCTCCGTGAAGTGTGCTTGTATTTTTGGTGTTTTTGGATCCTTTTTGCACACAGTCTCCTTGGTTTGCAGTTCAGATCTTCAAAAGACCATTTTTGTTTCCCTTCACAAGTATAGCTGTAACTGAATATATATCTGGAATCATAGGGAGCAATATCGTGCATGCATTTGAAATCCTAATATGTGTAGCATTCAGAGGGTGGAGTGAGGGCTAGGGTTTGCTCTGGGACCAAAGTTTTAGGGGGCATGGGCTGCAGATTACAATTGGTCTTCAGTGCATTACTGCATTTGCGTCATAGCTGAAGCACTAATGCTTTGTGTCCTCAGTCCATTATGGAATTCTTCTGGTCATTAATACCAGTAAAGCATAGTCTATCACTTACTATTGCATTAACTAAGTGTGTACCTTTTAGCTTCAATATGGCTTGATAAGGCACTGCAAATGTCTCTGAGACCAACTCTGATGACTATTACAGATCACAATGATCAAAAGGCCAAGCTTTTCATTTATATAAATCTTAATGTTACTATTTAGGAACTTATCTATACACACTAAAATTTGTTCAGCATTTAAATCATTTGGGTTGTGACAGAGTAAGAACATCAGAACATGTAGACTCTCACCAATGGGTCTATATTAAATCAGCGAACGCTTAAAAAGGTAAACGTTGATTTATCAGTCCCATGTAAGTGAAAGCTTACAATTCCAAACACTCAGAACAACAATTTTTTTTCCCAGGGGAAAAAAATCGCTGTTCCACAAAAAAAAAAAAAAATAAATAAATAAAAATAAAAATAAAAACGTCAAAACATTACATAAAGTACGGGACTTCACCCCCCACACCCCTCAATGTGGGGAGGTGTGCCCCCCACAACCTCCTACTTAAAAATACCACAGTGAGGAAAACGGCAAAGTAATGGAGGTGGCCAAGTGATTTCTTTCCCAGGGAAAGAAATCGTTTATATGCTGCTTTGCTATTTTGCTGTTTCGTGCTTTCAAGTTTGATCAAGACGCATTTGAAGGATTGTGTGTTTGATTATATAATAGGAACCCTCACCAACCATTTTAAAGTAGGCATAATTCAGTCCAACAGTTGCTGTATAGCCCAGTGAATGGATGAATAATACTGACCTACTGACTCTATACAGATTCCCAAATTGAAATACATAGCAGTATGTATTCAAGCCCATTAAAATTGTTTTGTGGGACTACCTGCTCATTCATTAGGTGTAAATAAAGAGGGTAATCTGGATCAGGTACAAGCAGCTGGGAAAACTATTCATCATTTGACAGCATCAGAGACTTGTGAGTGCTTGGCTGTGTCACCCTCATCACTCTAAGCGTGTTGGGAAGACACGTTAGTATCAGACTATTGGGAATACCCCTCAACTGTTAGTGAATTGTTTAGTATTGTGAATAAATACTCCCATGTCCTGACTGCTCAATGGGTGCATCAAGGACACCTTCTTTGTAGTCACAACCTAGATATTCAGGGTGAAACGTATATTCACATAGGCTCTGCAGACATTCCTACTGCTGGGAGAAGGTTTGGAGGACATCAAGGACACTGTGCACAAAATTCTACTGCTCCAAGGAAGTGGATGGGGAGTCACAACCTTGATATCTAAAAGTAAGAGAAAAGCATGAACCGTCAAAGATGTTGGGCACACATTCCTGCAAAAAAGGTGGGTTTGTAGAAATCACAGAGGGTATGTTGAGAGAATGAGAATTTGGGGTACATGTACAGAAGCTATGCTCTTCTGGGGGAAAAGATAGGTGTGGGGAAGCAGGCATGGATGTTGTGTTTCACTGGGAAAAAGATGTGTTATAACTGCCTGTGTAGCAGGATCTGAGGGGCCCTCCATGGTGTGTGACTGTTCATTTTTACAACACTTGTTTTTATTTGGTTCAGCAGAAAAGTGCTGTGCTCAACTAATCCTTTGGTTAATGTAGTGCCTAACAATATCATGAATAGCATTTTTCTTGAGATGAATCCTGTATCTCATTGTATAAGACATTTGTTGTGAATGTGACTAGAATTCATATTTATCTTCAGAATATATCACAAATGCTACTCTCTAGTGCTAGACAAAACAAGTACATTGTTTGAAATATTGAGTGATACACTGCAGGCGTGTCACTTAGAATGACACTGCAATTAAGGGTATATATACATATTTATACACTGAGAAATGAAACCACAGAGTGTGTCCGTGCAGCCAAGATAATACTAAGAACATCCAAACATAGGCTCACATAGTATGAAGGACCAGAACCAAAAATAAAACACTTCAATGTGGTATGACGATATATAATAAAATCCACCAAAAATGTAAAAATCTTACAAAGCAACTTAGTAGTAATGGTTAAGCGCTTTCATTCTCAGTGTAGGACTTCATCAGAACCATTGAAAACATAAAACTGCTAGTATAAATACCAAAAGGAAGTCAAGCAAAGGTCAAAGTTGGCAAAATAAAATTTGTGTTCCTGGTTTCAAAACACATGGTTAAAACATACATTAGTATAAGATGCTTGCTAAAAATCTACAAAGTCCTACATTGTACACAAAATAATAAACATTAAAGTGCTGGTATAATACCAAAAGGAAGTCGTGCAAAGGTCAAAGTTGACAAAATAAAATTTGTGTTTCTGGTTTCAAAACACATGGTTAAAACGGTGTACTGTAATGTTGTCAAGACAAACTTGGTCAAATGGTCGTATCATCAACCCACGACTGCAAAAACTGACAGCATCGAAAAAAGATAATGTTGAATTATAAATTGAATGGGATTTTGGGATGAGCGCTGACATGGGTCGAGATGGGGTGAGATTTGTACTTCAGCATTATTGGTGTTCACATTGCCAGCGTTCGAGGTTTGGACTTCGCACGGAGTATATTTGACCGAGTTTGTCTCAACAACATGATAGTATATCGGTTAAAACATGTATTAATATGAAATGCTTATTAAAAATCTACAAATCCTAGATTGCAAACAAAAGAAAGGTTTTGTAGCAATAGTTTTACTGCCCTTAGTTTGAGAACTGGTAAAGCAGAAATGTTCTCATTAAGACCAGGATAGCAGGATGCATTTAGTTTTAATTCCCAGAATAGTTCTCTATACTCAGTTTTGGTTTCCCAACAACCACCTCTTGTTGTTGTTCTTAGTATTATCTTGGCTGCATGGACACATGCTGTGGTTTCCGTTCTTAGTTTGTTTTAAACACCCACAAGCACACATCAATTTTTCCAGGTTTTTATTTGGGATATTGGAAATCATCCCCTTCAAGGTTGAGGATTTATAATAGTGTGTGTGTGTGTGTGTGTGTGTGTGTGTGTGTGTGTGTGTGTGTGTGTTGTAGAGTAATGCAATATTTGCTGTGTACAGTGGATATAAAAGGTTTGCACACCCCTGTTAAAATGCTAGTTTTTTGTGATATAAACAATGAGGCCACAATAAATCATTTCAAAACTTTTCCCACCATTAATGTGACCTATAACCTGTACAATTCAATTGAAAAACAAACAAATCTGTTAGGGGAAAAATATAAAATATCAAAAGCATACAATATGCTGGTTGCAAAAGTGTGCACACCCTTAAACTAATATTTGGTTGTGTGTGCACACCCTTAAACTAATACTTTGTTGAAGCATCTTTTGATTTGATTACAACATTCAGTCTTCTTAGGTAGGAGTCTATCAGCATGGCACATCTTGACTTGGCAATATTTGACCACTCTTCCTTGCAAAAGCACTCCAAATCTATCAGATTGCGAAGGCATCTGTTGTGCACAGCCCACTTCAAGTCACCCCACAGATTTTCTATTGGATTTAGGTCTGGGGTCTGGCTGGGCCATTCCAAAACTTTAATTTTCTTCTGGTGAAGCCATTCTTTTGTTGATTTGGATGTATGCTTGGGGTCATTGTCATGTTGAAAGGTGAAATTCCTCTTCATCTTCAGCTTTCTAGCAGACACCTGAAGGTTTTGGGCCAAAAGTGACTGGTATTTGGAACTATTCATAATTCCCTCCACCTTGACTAAAGCCCCAGTTCCAGCTGAAGAAAAACAATCCCAAAGCATGATACTGGCACCATCATGCTTCACCGTGGGGATGGTGTTCTTTTGGTGATGCAAAGTGTTCTTTTTGCGCCAAACGTACCTTTTGAAATTGTGGCTAAAAAGTTTAACCTTGGTCTCATCAGACCATAACACATTTTCCCACATGCTTTTGGGACACTTGATGTATTGTTTTGCAAATTTTAGCTGGGCCTGGATGTTTTTCTGTGTAAGAAAAGGCTTCTGTCTTGCAACCCTACCCCATAGTCCAGACTTATGGAGAATACGGGATATTGTTGTCACATGTAGTACACAATCATTACTTGCCTGAAGTTCCTGCAGTTCCTTCAGTGTTACTGTAGGTCTCTTGGAAGCCTCCCTGACCAGTTTTCATCTTATCATTTCATCAATTTTGGAGGGATGTCCAGTTCTTTGCAACGTCACTGTTGTCCCATATTTTTTCTACTTTTTGATGACTGTCTTCACTGTTTTCCATGGTATATCCAATGCTGTGGAAATTTTTTGTACCCTTCTTCTGACTGATACCTTTTAACAATGAGATAGATCCCTTTGATGCTTTGTAAGCTGTCTGCGAACCATGGCTTTTGCTGTAGCAAGCAACTGAGTAAATGTCAGGAAAATCCTACTAGGACAGCTGAACTTTATTTGGGGTTAATCAGAGTCTCTTTAATTGATGACAGGTGTGTAGCCAATAAGACTAAATACTGTAATTAAATCAAAAAGGTGCTTCAACAAAGTATTAGTTTAAGGGTGTGCAAACACAGCAAAGCATTAGTTTAAGGGTGGGCACACTTATGCAACCAGCATATTGTACATTTTTTATTTTTCATATTTTCTCCCTAACAGATTTGTTTGTTTTTCAATTGAATTGTACAGGTTATAGGTCACATTAAAGGTGGGAAAAGTTTGTGCAGGACAAGGTTACAAGAAATCTGAGCAAGGAGCAAAGTCTGTGCAGAATTAATCAGATACATATGACATAATTATCTACCCGAAGACCTGTGCCTTAGGAGACAAACAAGGAGTGTGAACTGAATTATAGCCCAACCAGAACCTTTTGGAGGCAAAGATAGTATTCATTCATTGTAAACACAAGATGATAATATTTCAGTAATCGCAGAAAAAAACTGAAGGAGATTTAATAAAATGACCAAAGAGGAAGGCTGTCTCATACCAGTATAGTCTTGATGTAGTCAAAGAGGCCCAGCATTATGGAAGGTTAGAAATCGTGTTTCATTTAAGTCAGTATGTGATAACTGAAGCTGACTGAGTATGACTGACCACGGCTGCCTTTTGTACATGCAAGTCTGTGCAGATCCAATACAGATTTAAATATAAAACCAGTTACTTGTACATGCATGCACACATCAGCTTTAAAACTTCTCAGACTAGAAGATTTTCTTAACCCAATCTATATTATTCCATAATTTGCCCATACCAAATGGGAAATAATATTTTCCTAATTCAGTTTTATATACACGCGTTTTAAAAAAAATGAATTATTCCTGGTGCCAAAACTCTAGAAATGCTTCTCCAAGCCAAGTGTGGTTAATATGCCCTCTGTGACACCCCATGTACTGACAAAGTAATCAAGGAGCCTCAATCGTCATCACTGGCAATGGTGGGGGACGTACACACTGGGAGGATGACAAGTACACACACAGTAAAGTGCAATGTCCCTTTAAAGCACGTAGAGATCACAGTCAGTCTGGGGCTGGTTTCTCCGTCTTTCTCCAGATTGCCAGTAAGACTCCCCATGGCACAGCTATAGAGTTAAGTCCTTAGACAGGGTTCCAAGACAAGTCCTCCTATAACTACCTCCTATAACTCCTATAGTTACATTATTAACTAACATAATATGACAGTAAGACATTTGCTAGATATGATAACAATTTTAGTACATAAATGATGTAGCTTTACAGATTTACATATAGCAAGATTATAATGTATGCATTTTCCTGCAGAAAGTTACACTAAATGTTTGTGAACAATGAGTTAAAATTAGCTTTAACAGTTATGCAGTAAGCACGGGGATTTGTGATAATGCACTGGCCAATATATTTTTGTTATTAATACATTACTTCTTAAATTTTTTGACAAGTGCATTGTGATAGTTAAGAAGTTGTCATATAATGAATTTAAAGTCTGAGATAATATCTACCAACGGATGTAAGAAAGACAAAAGAGTGATTACTATGAGCCAAGAAGTGGAGGTGCTGTGATGGCAGATTTTTTTTCAAACCGATTGGAGGTTGCAAAAAATTTTAGATGTATAGCAAGGGCTTTATGAAAAAAATGTTGGGGGGGGGGGGGTTGGTTGAGGATATATGACTGGAAGAATGTGATTCCAAATGAAAGGGTTAAGCATATGGAAGACTCATTCAGTTGTAATTAAAATAGAGCTGGGTTTTACAAGAGTAGTACGGCTTGTGGTGTGCCTTTTTAATGAATAGTGACATCAGAATGGGAATGCTGGTTGTTTAAGGAAGGGCAGAATTAATTTTTACCAAAGCTATAAATGGTAGTAGAAAATATTTATGCAGCACTGAGTGCAATTGGTAGTTTGTCGGTTGAGTTTGAGTGGTTTTAATAGTAGGGTTGTTGGTCAGTAAGAAATATAAACCAGCAGATTTTTTTAATTAAGCAGATTGCAGTATGCCTATAAAATAAGCAGGTTATGTATCTTAAAACTTACAAAGTCACAGTAGTTTTACCTTAATTTACATCATACATTCAGATCTTTTATACTTGACTAAATTGTGCAACCTACATTGTTTCTAGTTTTGATTAGTCACTGACCACTTTTTAAAAACTGATTGAAGAAATTGTATTAACATGTAAGCTTCAGTCATATCACACAGTATGTAAAAAGGTGTTAAAAAAGAAGGAAGACTCTTAACTGCAGGCATATTAATTTACGCAGAGATCTTAGGAACCTATAGCCACTGGTGCTAGTTTTGCTACCATTGTCTGACAGCAAAATGCTGGTGTTAATGGAGAAGATGAATTTAGTAAAAAGTTTGGAAAATAACCTCCTAAGAGGCAATACATTGAACAAGATACCATGGAATTCAGAAGATAATGCTGACACGGATTCAACACATTCAAATGAAAACACAAATGCACAAGGAAAATAAATAAATTAAAAGTTAGAATCAATAACTGTTCAAAACAGAATAATGCCAACTCATTCATTTTGTTATAAAACATCTCGTTATTTTATTTAAACAAAACTTAATTGAAGAGTTGTTATGCCTACGAGTCATTATTATTTTTTTTCTAGTGAAACAGTGAGTTGATTTAAGAAAACCACAGACTGTAGGAAGGGAAGTATTAGGGTTTCACAAAAAAATCTTTCTGTGGCAGAAAATCAAGTCACATACAACCAATGTGAAAAAAGCAGGAGAATTAATGCAGAGACAAGAAAGACTGAATGAACATGCAAAGAGTGCTAGGAGTTTCATTTTGTGTATCTGTTTTTTATTGTTTGGAGAATCCAAGGCATAGTGAACACACAATGATCTAATGTTTGATTTTTTTTTTCAGTTGTGCTGTCTTAATGAGTAAATCAGAACAGGGTTAGTCAGGGCAAACAAAGGTTTCCCAAAGTACTTGACATGCTTCCCTACTCACTAAAGTTTTTACAACATTTGCATTAGCAGGAGAAGCTGTTATGACCAACTATATTGCCAACAAAGAAATGGTAGTGAACATTGTCTGCTTCATTTTATTTACCATATTTCTGCTTGCTATGACTTCTTTTTGTGTTTTAATTTCATAAGGTAAAGAAAATCCTATAATCTCCTTTTCATGTTTTTCTTGAATTTTTTTCATTCCTCATTTGCATGCACTTATTGTCTTCTGTGATATAAAACAATATTAAATTCATTTTAGAAATAAAACAATTCCTGTTTAATTTCAAAAATATCTGTTGCAACATCATTTAACAAATATCTAATAGTTCTGCTCATAACATATTTAACATTCTTACCATCTTAATGGAAAATACAGTCCTAAAATTTCAGAAGTTGGTTGCTGTGGAACAGAGATTTTTGATAATGAGTGTGTCTCATTACAGACTCTTCTGTACTTTTTGTTAACTTACTTTTCACCTTTCTAGTTTTTCCCATTAGCACAGTTGAACTACACACATTTTGGAAGGCTTTTTTTTATTTATTTGTTTATTTTGTGAGTTGTTTACCTCTACTTCTTTAATTTACAGGCCATCAAGACCTCCAGTTTGCATTACTTTGATGAGGCTCTCTTTTCATCTTCTAACTTGTGGTTATTCTCATTTATATCCAATATAAATCTTGTCTATTCCGCCCACTCTTCAGTTTTTGTGTCTCTTTACTATCTGGAGAAAAAAGTGTGAGTTCCAAAACTGCAAAAATTCGGAAATTAAAAATAAATATTTTTCAAGGGTCTATGCTCCGTCCAACTCCTATATAGGGGTTTTGCCCCAGTATCCCCAACATCTATATATGTAGCCTCCAATGTACTTGTACTTTGGAGGAGGAGTGGGGCAATACAATATTTATTTTCAGTGATGCCAGGACTTATAAAAAAAAAGCTACTTTTTCCCCAAATCCCTGACTTATGAAAAAACAACATTTAAAGTCCTTTCTTTTGACAATACAACAATTGAAATCACTTTTCATAGCAAATTATTAGTGAATATAGTGGATGATATATATATATATATATATATATATATATATATATATATATATATACACACACACACACACACACACACACACATACACATATACACTGTCATGAGATTTCACTGAATGACGATTTACTGAATCTAAATAGTTGAAAACTCATTTCCCTTAATGTCAATTTGGCTGAAATTCATTTTGTTATATGTAGTTCAGCTACACCTAGTTCTGTAATACAGAAGAAGAAATATATAGAAGTGTGTGGTGACCTACGAATAATCATCGCTAATATAGTTTGTATACATACACTATATACTGGCAGTGATTCCATCAATACGGTACTTTTGCTTTTCTACACAATTGTGCCACAGTACAGTTAATATATTTAATTAATGGGGTATGAGGGGACAAAGCATCCCACATGGGTGCATGGAGGTCTTGCCTTGCTGCAGAAAACATTTTTAAGGTGTGTTTGCAGTGATTAACTTTTCTATGAAAGGTATTTGTGAATCAGCTGTGATTCATTGTATGTATTTTTCTCTTTTTCACTATTTGCAGCAGTGGAGTTAGTATATTTAAATTAATAGGATTTGGGGGAAACCCCCCCCCCCTTCACACATTAAGGGTATAGGGAGGCTTTCCCCTGGAAAAAAAGTATTTTTGAACATTTTTCCTTTCAGTGTTTTTGACTAACTGACATTTCTGTTATTTTGAATTTGATTAAATGGTCTTTCAGTGAAATGGCTTGTTTTTTAGGAAAATGTTCATTCAGTGAAATTGCCCTAAACCTACCTATCTGTCTGTATATATAAACGCACACATATGCACGTGTGTGTGTGTGTGTGTGTGTGTGTGTGTGTGTGTGTGTGTGTGTGTAGCAAGAGAGGAAAGTAAAAATAGCATATACAAATTGAGGGTTAATCAGAAGAAGGTAAGCCCAGAATGGGAGAGCTATTTAAGTAGCACAGACAACTGAGTCTGGGTGTACAGATCAGATCTAAGTATAAGAAGAAAAGATGGATGGTCCTGTTCACTGTCAAATATTATGAACCCTGGACAGTGGCTATGGGGTTTGACATTTTTGTGGTGCACCTCTTTGTTCCTTGGAAGCTCTTACATAGGAAAGAAAAGTCTGAATTTATTACTGAATATTTGAGATGCAAAAAATAGAGAAATGCCAGCAGGAGATCAGGACATGAAATAAGGAAAGAAGACTTCGAAGGTAAAACTGTTCCTTGGTTACTTAATTGAATTTTGGAGAATTATTTGTTTGTTGTGGCCAGAAACAATAAAGCAATAGAAAAGTATTAGGTACCAACTGCCTCTTTGCAAAGAAAGACTGTGCTTGAATTATTGTTTGCCAGATTTTCACTTAGGACCATTGTCAGTTTTTAAAAAAACTGCCTTCAATGCTGTATAAAATGAAACTTCATCACTGAAAGTGTGAGCAGTTAAATAGTGTAAAGGACATTGCCTTACTGTGTATAATAAAATACCTAAAAATGAAATACAACTCTAGAAATAACTTCTTTGTGTGGTTTTTGGCTTAGTAGTCATACATGTTCATGTAGAGGGAGCCCTGTTATAGTCAGTTCTATTTTAGCTTCTTTTTCCTTATTTCTCAAAATATGTGCTTATTTTTCTCAAGGTATTCATTTGGAAACAAAGAAGTTTGACAGCATTAATGAAAGTATTTCACATCTTAATTTTTCTACCAAAATATAATTCTTTGATATCATTGTTTTACAGTGAGTTCATAATCAGAATATTTGTTCTCAATCAGCTCCCATAACCTAGGCATGCTTCATTTAAATATGTTATATAGAGAATAATGACTAACATAATAGGTTTTACCAGGAAGTAAGAACACTTCCCAAAACATCTTATTGCCAGACAATATGCTTCTTCCTGTACTTTGTGGCTGTTAGCAGCTTTTTTTTAATTTTGACCTGAAGATTTCTTTACAAATTGTCCCCCCCCCGCCAAAAAAAAGTGACCAAGGCCATCATTACATGGTCTGTCTTTGCCTTCTCTGAAGGCTTCCTTCCAAACAGTCAAAATAATCCATTCGTCAGAATGACAACAGGCATTATAATTCAAGTGTGAGTGTGTAATGCATGCTGAAAACAGGAAGCGGGTTTCCTCAAATGTTTGTCTTCTCCTTCACAGACCCTGTAATGC
Source organism: Protopterus annectens (assembly GCF_019279795.1). Lineage (NCBI taxonomy): Eukaryota > Metazoa > Chordata > Ceratodontiformes > Protopteridae > Protopterus > Protopterus annectens. The sequence goes on along the minus strand of NC_056745.1, from coordinate 1,297,965,921 downwards.
AAAGCTAGTCCACAGCAAAACAGACTCTAAATACCACCTTACAGCGGTTCATGGCCTCATTTGTATGGAAGTATGCTAAATTCAAAATCGCGAACATCTGGTTGTGATAATAGGTAACATCTTAAAACCTATTGTTATGACTGTTATTGTATGGATTTATTGTATACTTGGCATGGAGTTATGCTTGTTATTGTATGGATTTATTGTTTACTTGGCATGGTGTTATGCTTGTTATTGTATGGATTTATTGTTTATTTGGCATGGTGTTATGCTTGTTATTGTATGGATTTATTGTTTACTTGGCATGGTGTTATGCTTGTTATTGTATGGATTTATTGTTTACTTGGCATGGTGTTATGCTTGTTATTGTATGGATTTATTGTTTACTTGGCATGGTGTTAAGCTTGTTATTGTATGGATTTATTGTTTACTTGGCATGGTGTTATGCTTGTTATTGTATGGATTTATTGTTTACTTGGCATGGTGTTATGCTTGTTATTGTATGGATTTATTGTTTACTTGGCATGGTGTTATGCTTGTTATTGTTATGCTTGTTATTGTATGGATTTATTGTTTACTTGGCATGGTGTTATGCTTGTTATTGTATGGATTTATTGTTTACTTGGCATGGTGTTATGCGTGTTATTGTATGGATTTATTGTTTACTTGGCATGGTGTTATGTTTGTTATTGTATGGATTCATTGTTTACTTGGCATGGTGTTATGCTTGTTATTGTATGGATTTATTGTTTACTTGGCATGGTGTTAAGCTTGTTATTGTATGGATTTATTGTTTATTTGGCATGGTGTTATGATTGTTATTGTATGGATTTATTGTTTACTTGGCATGGTGTTATGATTGTTATTGTATGGATTTATTGTTTACTTGACATGGTGTCTCATTAATTTCATTCATTTTATTTATTTTGTTTCCTTGGCTAGTTATTAAATATTAGTGTTCTACATCATCAAGACTGTAGGTATCACATTTTCAAACAGCACATTTTGTTTTGCAGTTCATACTAAGTCACCCTAGACATATGCATTGTTTTTGTTTGAGTCAGCTCAGACTGCAGTCCAAAATGTTCCTGATGCTGTTCACTCTTACCACCTGCTTTCTTTTTAAGCTGAGCTCCTGCTGTTTTCCTTTAAAACTCTTTTGACAACCTCTTTGCAGTATTTGGTGCATTTAGTGGGACTTGGGCATTTGATGCTGCATATTTAGGGAATGAATTTCATGAAGAGTGGCAAGGCCAATTTCTTTAATCCTACAGTATGATATATTTCATGCATCATAACAACCAGATGGTAGCATATTCCATTTATTCACTTTCAGTATTTTTTTATGTTAGAACATTGTTTCCCATTGACTTCACTGAGCTATGTTAGTTGCCCAAATTTTTGTACTATGACTTTAAACAATTTTTGTAAGCTTGTATGAAAGCAATAGACCAGATTCCATAAATTTTAATGAATTTGTTGGTTAGTGCTAAGTTCCATGCAAGATTTGCAGCAAGCCAGGTTGTATACAAATGTACTTCAGGCTAGTTAGCATAACTCAGCACAATGCAGACACGACAAATAACTTGCAATGTCAGCGCAATTATCAAGTACAGCAAAATCATATTACAAATTACGTAAAGTGATAGATCTGCTTTACCAGCAAAAAATTACTGACTTCAACAATTGGCTTCGTTTTTGGTATCTGGGTGTGGAACCTGTCCCTCCAGCATGTTCTGTTGATTGTGATAATGAGGTTGAGGTCTCTGGAATGTGTGGTGCAGAGGGAATGGGATTTCTTTAGATGTAGAATTTCTAACAGAGCTAGGTCAGACATGTCTTTGTACGTCAAGCAGAGATCACCTCTAAGTAGGTGATCTTCGTCATCTTTCAGCTGTTCCCGTTAGGGGTGGCTACAGCAGATCATCTGTTTCCATTTCTTCCTGTCCTCTGCATCTTGCTCTGTCACACCAACCACCTGCATGTCCTCTCTCACCACATCCATAAACCTTATCTTAGGCCTTCCTCTTTTCATGTTACCTGGTAGCTTCATCCATCGCATCCTTTTCCCAATATACTTAGCATCCCTCCTCAGCACATGTCCAAACCAATGTAATCTTGCCTCTCTGGCTCTGTCTCCAAACCTTCCAATCTGGGCTGACCCTCTAATATACTTATTCCTAATCCAGTCCATCCTCATCACACCCAGTGTAAATCTTAACAACTTTAACTCTGCCACATCCAGCTCTAACTCCTGCATTTTTGTCAATGCCACTGTCTCCAACCCATATAACATAGCTGGTCTCACTACCCTCTTGTATACCTTCCCTTTCACTCTTACTGGTACTCATCTGTCACAAATCACTCCTGACACTCTTCTCCACCCACTCCATCCTGCTTGTACTCTCTTCTTCACCTCTCTTCCACACTTACCATTACTCTGAACTATTGATCCTAAGTATTTAAACTCATCCACCTTCGCTAAATCTACTCCTTGCATCCTCACCATTCCTCTATCCTCCCTCTCATTCACACACATATATTCTGTCTTAGTCCTGCTGACCTTCATTCCTCTTCTTTCTAGAGCATATCTCCATCTCTCCAGGGTCTCCTCCACCTGTTGCCAACTCTCACTACAGATCACAATGTCATCTGCAAACATCATAGTCCACGGGGACTCCTGTCTGATCTTGTCTGTCAACCTATCCATCACCATTGCAAATAAGAAAGGGCTCAGATCCTTGATGTAATCCCACCTCCACCTTAAACGCATCTGTCACTCCCACCCCAGACCTCACCGCTGTCACACTACCCTCATACATATCCTGTACCACTCTTACATACTTCTCTGACACTCCCGACTTCCTCATACAATACCACAACTCCTGTCTAGGCACCCTGTCATATGCTTTCTCTAAGTCTACAAAAAACACAATGCAACTCCTTCTGACTTTCTCTGTATGTCTCCATCAACACTCGCAGAGCAAACATCGCATCTGTAGTGCTCTTTCCTGGCATGAAACCAAACTGCTGATCACTAATCATCATGTCCCTTCTTAACCTAGCTTCCACTACTCTTTCCCATAACTTCATGCTGTGACTGATCAATTTAATCCCTCTGCAGTTACTACAGCTCTGCACATCACCCTTATTCTTAAAAATTGGTACCAAAACACTTTTTCTCCATTCCTCAGGCATCCTCTCACTTTCCAAAATTTCATTAAACAATCTGGTTAAAAACTCCACTGCCATTTCACCTAAACACCTCCATGCTTCCACAGGTATGTCATCTGGACCAACAGCCTTTCCATTCTTCATCCTCTTCATAGCTATCCTTACTTCCTCCTTGCTAATCCATTGCACTTCATGATTCACTATCCCCACATCATCCAGCCTTCTCTCTCTCATTCTCTTCATTCATCAACCTCTCAAAGTACTCTTTCCATCTGCTCAACACACTCTCCTTGCTTGTAAGTATGTTTCCCTCATTATCCTTTATCACCTTTACCTGCTGCACATCTTTCCTAGCTCAGTCCCTCTGTCTAGCCAATCGGTACAGGTCCTTTTCTCTCCTTAGTGTCCAACCTTTCATACAACTCTTCATATGCCTTATCCTTAGCCTTCGCCACCTCTCTCTTTGCCATGCACCTCATCTCCTTATACTTCTGTCTACTTTCTTCATCTCTCTGACAATCCCACTTCTTCTTTGCCAACCTCTTTCTCTGTATACTCTCCTGTACTTCCTCATTCCACCACCATGTCTCCTTCTCATCCTTCCTCTGTCCAGATGTCATACCAAGCACCCTTCTAGCCGTCTCCCTAACTAGGTCTGCTGTAGTTACCCAGCTATTTGGTAACTCTTCACTGCCACGCAGTGCCTGTCTTAACTCTTCCCTGAACTCCACCTCACAATTACCCTTTTTCAGTTTCCACCATTTGATCCTTGGTGCTACTCTCACACTCCTCCTCCTCTTCTTGATCACCAAAGTCATCTTACAAACCACCATCCTATGCTGTCTAACTACACTTTCCCCGGTCACCACTTTACAGTCTTCAATCTCCTTCAAACTGGCCCTCCTACATAAGATATAATCCACCTGTGTGCATCTTCCTCCACTCTTGTATGACACCCTATGCTCCTCCCTCTAAGTAGGTGATATGAGACAGAAAATAGCTGGTGTCTTTTGAGTCTGTCCATGTAGGACATGTGTTTAATGCCTAGGATCCTCTTCGTAAGGTATGTCTGTGGCCTCTCCAGCTGTTGCAGGTGTCTAGTGAGATGCATGCCAAATGGGGCATTATACTCAATGATTGGTCTAATGAGGGAAGAGTAGAAAGAGATGATGTCCTCTTTCTTCGTGGATGCAAAACCCTTGGTAATGAGATGTGCCACATAGAAGGACTTTCTGACCACAGTGGCAATGTGGTGGTCAAAGGAGAGGTTGCTGTCAACCTGCAAACCCAGATCTCTTATAATGCCTTCAGTGTTCAGTGGGCTCCCATCGATGTGGTAATTAGTGGGAACTGGATTTTTATCAAAGGGGATGATGACGCATTTTTTTGGCATTAAGCTTAAGGCCATGGTTTTGACACCAGTCATTGGTCTCATTGAGGCCTTTCTGTAGGATGTCTGCATTACTTGGGGAGTTAATAATGGCTCCCAGCTTGCAGTTGTCTGTGAACTTGGTCAGCCAGAGTCCCTTTGTGTTGGCCTGGACTTCTGAGAAGTAGATGCCGAAGAGGAGAGGACCCAGGACTGATCCCTGTGGGACTTCACTCATGACTGGTTGGCAGTCTGACTTGGAGTCCACTACTTGTGATTGTGATTGACAAACCATGATGGTTTACACTTGTTACTACTTGGCTTCTGGATACTGGCAGAAACTTTATCTGTTCCCATAGTGCCTTTTTTAAGCTGTGCCAAGTTGTTAAACCCTCCACCATAACAAAAATCACTCACAACTACCTAAACTTACTGCTACTGAATTCTAGCAGCTGGAAGCACTCCTCACCCTGGAGAAGTCAGACATATGCACAGGCCCAGAAACATGATTCTAAACCATGGAGAGCACTCTGGTTATTAAAGGCTACAATGACTTTCATATATTTTGATCCCCCTCAGCTCAGGATAGAACAAAGGGAGGAGGTATCTTAGTGTTCATAAAGGACAAGTACACTGCTAGACTGGTCCAACAGCATGACTTGCTTGAGCTGCTCCATGCTCAACTAACCATAGATACGACCCCTATAACATCTTTGCTAGCTACAGATACCTTAACATGAGTCTGGAAAACTAGACTTCCTACCTAAACCTACTGGAATCTCTTAGCATTCAGCATAACACCATACTTGTGGGTGACTTCAACTACCCTCCATAAACTGGCTTACACCCACAACTCACTTGGTCAGAGGGTTAAGGACTTCATCAGTGCAAACACCCTGGAGTAACTAGTTAGTGCCCCAACTAGAGGTACAAATATCCTTGACCTGGTATTCATGAACATGGGGAGATGCTGCTCCCTCCTGTGTATTAACTCCTCCCTGGTAAGATCTGACCATAAAATGATCTCCTTTAGTATTAAAACTAACCTAGAACCTCCATCAAACTCCAAACCTGTTAAGAACTTTGCTAAGGCCAGTTACTTCAAACTAAGTGACAGCTTATTAAACTTCCAAGCCCTTCTGAACCCGGATCACACATAGGCCTACTCTGTGCTCTACATTTAAAGCCGCATAGAGGAAGCAGTACCTGTGATGAGTCAAACCTATGATTACTGGCAAAAATAAACCAACCTGGTGGACCCCCCTAGCATAAATAGGTTATTCAACAAAAGGGAAAAATCCACTCCAAAGCCAAGAAGTAACCGACAAAACAGTGCAAAAAGACACTGACCAGTCTAAACAAACAAATTAGAGATCTGGTCAAATCTGCCAAAGCAAACTACAAAGCAAAGATAGCTTCCCAGTGAAAGATAACAATAAGGCTTTTTAAATTATGTTCATAACATCAGGGGAAACACTCAGCAATGTGCCAAGTTAATCATGAATGGCAACACTTATACCCAGCCTGAAACTATAGCAAACCTGCTGGCTGACAAGGTCAATTCAAACTCCCCCATCATGTCCTACCAAACCCAAAGAAATACCCGCAACCATCCCACTATCAGTCATTACAAAGGAACAGGTCCTTTGCTTGCTAAAGCCAAAAACACAACCTCCATGGGTCCCGACAACATTCCAGGATGTTCTTAAATAACTTAAAACAGAATCTATAAGGAATACTAGAAACCCTCTTTAACTACAGCCTCCAGATGGGCTTTGTTTCAGAGGAATGGAGGACAGCAACAGTCATCCCTCTGCACAAGGGGGCCCATCAACTGACCCAGGGAACTACAGACCCATAAGCTTGACCAGTCTTATCAGCAAGGCCATCGAGGAATTATCATGGACCCAATAAATAACAACATAGGAAATCTCCAAATATTGGACCAGACCCAATTTGGATTTGTCAGAGGGAGGACTTGTCTGCTCAGTCTGGTGGATTTCTTTGAGAAAGTCATCAGGGTCATGGATGAGGGTAAAATGGTACACACCACTTATCTAGACCTGGTGAAAGCTTTCAACACAGCCCCCCACTTGGGGATCATAGATAAACTTCTACATAATTAATAAACCCCTAAATTGTCAGGTGAATAATAAACTAGCTCACCATACCTCTCTACCTCTTAGAGCAAGAAATCTGGACAAAATCATAAATAATGGGGGGACAAAGGCCCCAAAAATAGGGACAATTTTTAAATATTGTTCTTACAAACTTAGAAAATTGATAGAATAACAGGTTTTGTGTTAACATCAATTTTCTGAAGGGTATGAAGTCTGAAACTCAAACATCTGTCATTATTTTCTGACTTCAGTCTTTAATAACTTGCCAGTGATTTGCCAGAAATCCCCAGTTTTATGAAATACATACCAAAAACACGAAGAAAAAATCTGGACATTCTGTGAAAATCTGTATAGTTGAGAGGTATGTGGTTTACTGACAGGACACATGTCTGGATAGGTGATTCCACATCCGATAAGAAACCCGTTACATGAGGTCCCACAGGGCTTAGTGTTGGGACTCCTCCTGTCTGGAATATACTTCTCTGAAGTCTGGCTCATCAAGTTTACTGACGTCTGTATGCTGGGAGCAATCACTGAATCCCCAAACAACAGTGATATCCTACAAGCAGGCCTGCATCAGCATGTTACCTTATTCTTCTAGCATTGCTTGCTACATTGCTACATTGTGCATTTCATTTTTGTCTGCCATACTTGCATGCACAGGTATGTCTCTGTATGCATACTAGTGTTACATGTGGCATTTTGATTAGGTAATGCACATGCCTCCCCCTCATTACTACATATACTTATATTAGCATGTTTCCTTTTGTTATCATCTTGATAACATGTGCTTCCTATGTCTGCCTTCCCACATCTACCTGCTTATGTACACACATATGTTGCTGTATCCCAAACAATGATGCATGCTTCATGGCTGGTTTGTCACTGACACTCTGCATGATTGCACATATTCTGTCTACATGACTCATGTTGCAGCAATAACCTGAGCATTGTAATGCTGCCTTATGTGTGACATTCCACATCAGGCATGTAACGTGGTACATGAAGCACATTTGTGACATAGGTATGTTTCATTTTGGCTGGTCCTTGACATGTTGTTATCACTTATGTTGCTTTATATTGCGTAGAGTGTTGTCTGACAGTGTTATACATCACTATGGCATGTATGATGCATCAATGTTAGTGTACAACCTTTGCAATTAGGTTATGTTTGTGTGCTACATTCCCATACACTGCATGAGCCTTGATTTGTTATGGTACTGACTGCTGTACACCTAACTTCACAAGTTACTTTTCTGTATGATGATATCCTACATGGACAGTCATGCCTTTTGATGTGTGCACCTCAAGCACACCATGCATATACCAAAGTGGTCCTATTTTGGCTGTACCTTGCAGAGAGTATTAGGGTAGTTATGTTTCCTCTGTAGACATCCAGATGTGTTCCTTGCTATGTCAGAGGTATGTGTATAATATTACATGTGAATTATATGCTTATGTTATGTATGATGTTCCATGTGGCTAACTACTAAACTGTTTCCATTAGTCATTCTCTGTACTTCTCTTGTGGGGTAACACTCTGTGAACATCACTGTTTTTTATGTGCACTCCTTTACATGTTGCTTGTCATGACTCAAAGATGTGGGTCAGATGCTGCCATGTTGTCTGAGCTAGGACATATGGTCACAGCCTTGTCTTTCACACTTATTTCTTCTCACCCCTGTGTCCTCCTTATTATCTTGGACAGCTCTAATAGCTCCATTTCTGACATCTGGGGTTCTTGGGGGAGTTCACCCAAACTTGCAGCTGGTAGGCCACCATGTTTTGATGTTATTATGTCGTGCAACATGGTATTCACTGTGACCATCTGTGATGCCTTTTCTGGTGTGTGTTGCACTGCACCTCCAGATGTGTCCAGATATCTGAGTCTTGCTTTCAGCATGCCTAACACGCACTCAGTAGTGTTCCATGTAGCAGTGTGTGTCTGTTGTATGTATTCTCAGCAGGCACTGATGGGGCTCTGTATGGCATCATAAGCCACGGCTCCAGTGGCTAACCACAGCCACCTGTTTTTAAAAGGTTGAGCATATAAATTTGTTCTTCATGCTTCCTATTGCAATATTTGGCTACTGCTTACTGTATAGTGGTGGCCATGTAATCACTTAGTAGGAGACCCTCTTTTATTTTACCATGTTGGAAAGAAGCCCTCAGAGCATTTTCCCTCCAAATTGCTTCATCATACACACCACCAAGGTGTGTTGCTGTGATATTGGTAATGAGGCCATTTGCAGAGCAGACCACCTGATAATGGAGCGATGGCCACCCCATTCTATTGATGTACCGTTCAGTATCATGTACTGCTGCAGTTTTGATTGGGGCATGGGTGCAGCCAATTACACTGAGGACATGGAGCAAGTTGGCAGTGGTATAAAACTGTTTCATGACAGTTCTGTATTCCATGGCTGTTGAAGGGAAGTGGATGTATTCATCCACTTTGGTGCACATTCCTACCAGGAACTGTGCAAGAAAGTGACTGGTGGCTGTCTGGGACACTCCTACAGCACTGCCCATATGCTGCCAGAATGTCCCATAGGCCAGTATACCCAGACTCAGACACACTTTTCTTTCTACCAGCACTGAGATACCCCACAGACTGTGAGCATATATGTGAGGTGCAAACATCTTGCACACAGCCTGCACCAGCTCTCTATCTAATATGCATCTATCACTTCCTGCTCAGAGAGCTGACTTAACTGCAGCCTGGCTCAATGCCTTTCTGGCTGCCTTCTAGAATGCATTTGCAGATTGTCTACTATTATGGCTTGAATCATCCCAGCCTCCTCTAGTGCATTAAATATCACTTGCACATTGTTTTTAGTTATATTTTGTGGATGGATTCTGCAGGATTACTAATTAATTAATTGAATAAAGCAACATAAAAGGTAAGCACATATGGCTTCCGCTGAGTACTTTTATGAAATTGTTGGTGAATTAGTCTGCCGCATTTCAGTTGTGTTGGGTGCACCTGTTGTATTTTAGAATTTAGCAGGCATGCATGGAGTCCGCAGCTATCCTATGCTGAATAAATAATTATTTGTTCCTGTTTTACTGCCCATTATGAAATGCGCTGATGTCTTCCTTTGGCATGCTGCCTTGTCCACAACTTCCTTTTGAAATGCAGTGCATTGTCTCCTCAGTGGTTTTGTACTCTAGTTATGAGGTCATTTGTTATTCTTTTATTTGTAATGCCAGTATATTTGTGACATACTTGGATTTGCTTATTTTTATAGATTAGTTAAATGTTTAATTAGTTTAGTTAGAACTGGGCCCAGTTGCTGGCAATGCAGTAAGTGTGTATGTGCATTTGTGTGTGTGTGTGTGTGTGTGTGTGTGTGTGTGTGTGTGTGTGTGTGTGTGTGTGTGTGTGTGTGTGTGTGTGTGCGTGCTCGCATGTACATGTGTTTGCATTTGAGTGTGTGTGTATTTTACAATTGTAGTTAACTTTGATGACATACCAGTACTGCAGATAATGAGTTATTAATGTTCTAAGTGTGCAGATAAACTAGATGATGCTTCAACATAACAGATTTTCACAAAAAGAAAAAAAAAACACATTGTATGAGATTTTTATGACATCCTTTATTTGGTTGTTGTCTTGCTTGCTGTACTGTGCCTTAAAATTGCTGATCTCTGTCTGCATTTTATTTTGAACTGAAGTTTTTCATTTAAGGTTTGCTTACTTCATTTTTTTATCTTTTTCTTATAGGTTCAGAGGTTCACAGGTAGGTACTATGCTCTCAGCCGAAGGGCATAAGTAAGCCTAGCCATAAAGTTCCCTGGCTTTCGCCACCCAAGAAATTATCCCCGGGGTGAAATTCCTATTTCCCATCCACTCATCAAGATTTTTCTTGAAGAGTGCTAATGAGGAGCTTTGTTTGATATAGATGGATGGCTTGTTCCAGAGTATGGGAAATCTCTGGGACAGGAATCTATCCCTCCGGCATGTTCTGTTTATTTTGGTGACAAGGTTTAGGTCCCTAGAGCATGTAGCTCAGAGGGATTAGGATTTCTTTAGGTGGAGCATGTCTGGGTTTGACATAGCTTTGTATGTTAGGCAGAGATCACCTCAGAGTAGGCGATATGCTACAGATTAAAGCTGGAGTTTTTTTGAGAAGGTCAGTGTAGGACATCTGTTTGAGGCCAGTAATCCTCTTTGTGAGGTACTTCTGTGGCTTTTCCAGCTGTTGCAGATGTCTTGTGAGGTACAGTCCAAAAGGGGCATTGTACTCTATAATGGGTCTAATGAGTGATGAGTAGAGGGGAACAATGACCTGTTTTTTCCTGGATGGGAACCATTTTGTTATGAGGTGTGCCACGGAGAAGATTTTCCTGACCACTGTGCCAATGTGATTATCAAATGAGAGACTACTGTACACCTGGATCCCAAGGTCTCTTATCACACTTTCGGTGTTAAGTAGACTGCCCCCTATGTGGCAGTTCATGAGTACAGAGTTTTTACCAAAGGGGATGACAATGCAGTTTTTAGCATTGAGCTTGAGGCCATAACTCTGACACTAGGCATCTGTCTCAGTGAGGTCCTTCTGTAGGATGTCCACATCATTTGGGGACTCAATTATGACTCCTAGTTTGCAGTCATCTGTGAATTTCATTAGCCAGGGACCTTCTGTGTTAGCCTGTACTTCAGAGAGGTAGATACCAAACAGGAGAGGACCCAGGACTGAACCCTGTGGTACTTCACGTGTCACTGGTTTGAAGTCGGATTTGGAGTCTGCAACTTTTACAGTATGGGTTCTGTTAGTGAGCCAGTTGGCAATCCATCTTGTGATGTAGGGATTTATACCTAGTTTACTGAGTTTATCTATAATTCCAGAATGAGGGATGGTGTCAAAAGCCTTGGCGAGGTCAAGATAGGCTGTGTGAGACCCTTACCCTCATCTACGGATTTGATAACTGCTTCAAAGAAATCAATCAGGTTCAGGAGACATGATCTGCCTTTCACAAACCTGAACTGGGTGGGGTCAAGAGTCTGGAGGTTACCAATGTCTTTGTTTATAAGTTCCATGATGATACGTGGCCTTGTAGACCAGGCTCATCGGGCTAATATGGCGATAGTTCCTGGGGTTCATGGTGGCTCCCCCTTTGTGGAGTGGGATAACTGTTGATGTGCACCATTCAGTGGGCACAAAGCCTGAAGTGAGGCTATGACTGAACATCATCATAGTGGGGAGCCAGTGTGTTTCTTAAGTTCGTGTAAAACGCAGCCTGGAATGTTGTCCGGTCCCATGGATGCTGTTTTCTTGGCTTTAGAGAGTGCAGTTCTTACCTGCATAGTTGTGCTTACAGGGACTCTGCATTCTTGCGATATAGATATGGGCCTTTTAGTGGATGAGAGGGGGGTAAAGTTAGCACTGAACCTATCTTCCAGGATGTTGGCAATATGAGTTGGTTCTGTAATTTTCATGCCATTGTGCTGTGACTCAGAGCAGATCTGGGTGTTGCCATTGAGATTCTTGATGTAGCTATAGAATGCTTTGTGGTTGTACTTATAATTAGTGATGACTTTGTAATCTGTAACTAGCTTTGGAGGATTTTATGAGGGATCTCAGCTTCTTACTGAGGCTGACCAGGGAGCTCCTTCACTCATGGGATTTTACTCTGTTTTGTAACAGTTTCTTCCTTCTGTTGTAGAGTTTGTTTATGGCAGAGGACCAACAGATTGGCTTCCTTTTTTTGGAGGATAGCATCTTGGTTCTGTTAGGGATAGCATGATCCATGCACTAGTTTAAGTGCTTATAGAGTACATTTGTGTAGGATTCAGTAGTCATAACTGTATTGTCCATCTGCATGGGTGTCATGACGTTCGCCACTTCTGTCTTAAGAAGCATGAAGTTGGCTTTGGAGAAGTTTTTTACAGTGGTTTCCTTATTGGGGGGCGGGATGTGGATATCTAGGGTCATTAGCTTATGGTCTGATCTGACCAATGAGGAGTTGACCTCAGGTGTGGAACACCAGTCACTCATGTTGGTAATGACTAGGTCTAGGATACTGTTGCCCCTTGTGGGGGTGTGGATAAATTGATCCAGGGGATTGGAATTTATGAATTCCAGAAAGCGTTGAGTGAAAGAGTTGGTACATGAGTAGTTTCCCAGTTAATGGTGGGGTAGTTGAAATTGCCCATTATTAGGGTGTTTGGTTGAACCCTAATATTTTCCAGTATATCAAGAAAAGAGGAGTGGGAATCCTGGGGCATGTTGGGGGATCTGTAGCAAGCTACAATTTGGACTGCAGTTTTGCTCAAAGTTAGTAGCACTTTGATAATCTCGGATGCATTATGCTGAGCAACTTGCCTGGAGGTGTGGATATCTTTAATGAATATGGACACGCCTCTGCCTTTAGTGTTTTCGTCCAGGTTAGGTGGCCGAAAGGTGTGGTATGAATTATAGCCTGGTAATGCAGGGGTGCTCTCTGGAGCCTTGAACCAGATCTCAGTCACTGCACAGATATTGATGTTCTCCATTTTAAGGAGTGCTTCAAGTGAGTGCATTTTGAGGTTTAGACTTCTAGTATTGAGTAGCATTACCCTCAGTTTTTGCTTGCCTGTACCTGTTATGGTGGTGGATTTGTCATTTGAACCTTGCCTAAAAAAGGCACTATAGGGGTGGCATGAGCCTTAGCCAGTATCCGGAATCCCAGGTGTGACAGTTGCAGGCCATCTCTGGCAAAACATTGTGGTTTGTTGACCATGTCTCCCAGGCAGACAGATACTGGATCCCCTTAAAATGACACCAGAAGCTTAGCCAATTGTTGAAGTCAATCATTTTGTCCTTGTACTGTGGTATCATTCTGGGTGATGGCAGGATGCTACTCAGGGTTAAGGTCATACCTGCCTGGGCTACAAGATTGGAGAGCTCTTCCATGTCTTCATGTAGTCCAGGGAGGTACATCTCAGGTCATTCACACCAACATGGACAATGACAGAGTTCTATTTGTACTCGTTGTGGAGTGACCTGAGTGCCTGGGTTATGTGGTGGATCCTGGCACCTGACAGGCAGCTGACAGTAACCTTCTCCTTGTTTGGTCTGATGAGTGGGACAACAGTGTGCCTGACTGAGTCACCTATGACTAGTGTGTTGGGTACATTGTTTTGCCTTATGGGCTGTGGTTGAGTGGCACACTTAGTTTGTGGGCTTATGTGTCAGTTGGGTTGTGTTGGGGGGTGGAGGTTGCTTGCGTTTCTGCTTTGGAGGTCTCTGTTGCTTGGGCAGATTATTATTGAGAGCTTCTGTGAATGTTTTTGTGTTTCTATGTGTGGATTTTGGTGGTGTAGGTTTAGTGGGACTATGTGGTGAGTGTGGTGTGGTGCAAGTGTTTACCTTCTCCTCTTGACTGTCAAGTCCAGTCTTGTTTGGAGAGAGCATTGCCTCCAGTTTGGCTAGATAAGTGCATCTCTCACAGTTTGTAGTGTTGGGTGGTAGGAAGAGAGGGTTGTCTGTGTACATGAGGCAATTGCTACATTGTCCCAAGATGCCCAGATTCATCAGGTAGACAGGAAAAAAACACTGGGAGCTGACACTTGGACATACCTGAATATGTACTCAGGCAAGCAAAAACTATTTTCGTCTAGACAAGTGAGGAGAGTAAGTACAAAATCACTCTCTCTACTTCATTTTTTATCCCCTCCCTTCTCTACGGAGCCCCACTCCTAACTAATCTACAGTCCTCCCTAAAAACCCAACTTTCCTCTTGCTATAACAAAATCGCCAAGTTTGCTACCAACCACAAGTCCTCCTCACACCACTGTTCCTCTCTCCATATACTAAAATGGCTAGAGCTTCCTAACTATCTCACATACACTCAACTAACTCTTGCTCACAAACTCATTTTCAACTCCTCTCTCTGTCCCTCCCATTTCATCAGCTTTTAAAATGCACCTTCCTGATAGAATATTGAGGTCCAACAATCAAAATCTATTAGAAATCTATAAACCCACTCGTCCCCAGGGAAAATCTTCTATCTTTTGTCCTTGCCCGCTTTGGAACTCTCTACCATCATCCATCCGCACCACCCCAACCACTTTATTTTTAAAGATCTCTTCATTCCCACCTAGTATCCAAGTGGGAATGCTCTTGCCCACCCCACATAGCTAATTTACTTGCAATTGCCATCTTCCTTCTTTGCCTTGATTCCTCATGCATTCTTCCTGATTATTTACTCATAACTAATATACATTATCATTTCATATTATAGGGAAAACTGCACTAGGCCTCACCTCCTAAGTGCTTCCTTCATAAATTTCTGTTATTTCTCAGAAACTTGATTCAGTATTTTGAATATGATACAAACTCAAAATTTTTTCATGCAATATTCTTTACTATCTATAATCTATTAATTTTATCTAATGTTCTTTCATAGTTATTTCTTCTGTATTTACTTGAAATTGTTTTCTGGTGTCAAAATACTTTGGATTATTATATAATTTGTAATTTGTTATAGTTTTGTATAACTAGTATGAATCACTTTTTGTAACATACTTAGTTCTGGAGCTTTTCTCCCCAGGACTCCATTGAAAATGGGTTATTTGGCCCAATGGACTATCCTGGTAAACCAACTGCAAATAAATAAATAAATAAATAAATAAATAAATAAATAAAATGTACTAAAAAACTATTTTCATCTAGACAAGTGAGGAGAGTAAGTACAAAAACTGTTTTCCTCTAGGCAAATGAGGAAAGTAAGTTCAAAAACTGTTTTCCTCTAGGAACATGAGGAAAGTTGAGTGCTGTATTAATTTGTAGCTTATTTAGTGCTTACAGCAAGTTCTGAATAAGTGATGAGCTTGAAGAAGCAGATTCAAGTGCAAAAACTAAGAAACTGGCTAGTTCTAAGGGAAAAATCGAAGAGCAGACTTTATAGTGCCGGGAATAGTTTAACCCTAGCTAAGCAGTGCCATGTGATGCGCAAACTTGTGCAAACCCACACAAACATGGGTTTTTTACTCAGAAAGTTGAAAGGATTAGAAATCAGCCCAAAAGGGCCAAAAAGGTACAAATTCTGAGCTGGAAACCAGTCCTCTTGCAATAGATAGTCTGATCAATGCTTACCACTCCTACTGATAAGCAGAAAGACTTCCCTCTACCACAACAAGGTCTGGACAACTCAGAAACACAAAATAAATTCCTGAAAGCAGCAAATCTGGGATCCAGACTCTTCTAGTATAGGAAAAGGTGGAAAATGAGCAAAACATTTTTTGTGTGAAATTAAACAGAAAAATGCAATTCAACAGTAAATATGCACCGAAAAGGCTATCACACTTGAGCATGAAGCCTACAACTGTAAATGCAGTTTAAATTATTAACTTTAAGCTGAAATCAAAGTGGATACACAGTAAAATGATTTAACAGTAAAATGCAGCAGAAATAACATCAGAACCACAGTAAAAATGGCTTTTAATATGTGGTAAGCAAAAACAGTCAAGAAAAAGCCAAAAAGATACTTAGGATCAGCAAAAAGTCTCTCTTTCTCATTTCTGGTGCTGTAGTAGTCTGCAGCATGCCCAAACAGGATCCGCCAAGCTAAAACAACCACAAACCTGTGCAAACACGGGTTTTTAACTCAGAAAGTTGAAAGGGATAGAAATCAGCCCAAAATGGCCAATAAGGTACAGTTTCAGAGCTGGAAACCACTCCTCTTGTGACAGGCTGCTCAATGCTTACCACTCCCACTGATAAGCAGAAAGATTTTCCTCTACCACAACAAGGTCTGGACAACTCAGAAACACAAAATAAAATCCTGAAACCAGCAACTCTGGGATCCGGACTATTCTAGCATAGGAAAAGGTGGGAAACGAGCAAAACAGATATTTTTTTTTTTTTTGTGAAATTAAACAGAAAATGCAATTTAACAGTAAATATGCACAGAAAACACTATCACACTTGAGTGTGATGCCTACAAAAGTAAATGAAATTTAAATTATTAACTTTAAATTGAAATCAAAGTGCACACACAGTAAAATGATTTAACAGTAAAATGCAGCAGAAATAACAACAGAACCACAGTAAAAATGGCTTTTAATGTGTGGTAAGCAAAAACAGTCAAGAAAAAGCCAAAAAGATACTTAGAATCAGCAAAAAGTCTCTCTTTCTCATTTCTGGTGCTGTAGTAGTCTGCAGCATGCCCAAACAGGATCCGCCAAACTAAAACAAGCACAAACCCATGCAAACACAGTTTTTTTAACTCAGAAAGTTGAAAAGGATAGAAATCAGCCCAAAATGGCCAATAAGGTACAATTTTAGAGCTGGAAACCAATCCTGTAGTGACAAATAGGCTGCTCAATGCTTACCACTCCCACTGATAAGCAGAAAGACTTCCCTCTGCCACAACAACGTCTGGACAACTCAGAAACATACTGAGTATGGACAGATCAGTTGAGAAGGGCCACCCCCTTTGTTTCTTAACTTTGAATTATCTTCTGTTTCCTCCCTTCCCACTTGTCTAAAAATGCACTTTATTCAGCTGCTTTTACTGTATTTGAGTTTATTCTGCTCCATTTATTACTGTTTGTTAGCCTGATTAAATTGTAACTGTTATTCTAAAGCTCTTAGTTTTGGTTTAAGCACTTGGGCTTCAGGCCAGTTGTTTTACATTAAGAAGGTTTGTAGTCTACACCCTTGTGGGAGGAGAGGGTAGCCTCTACTCTTCTCAGCTGGGAATTTCTGGTGAAAGGCTTATTGTGCCTGTTGTTCTAAGTGTCTTTGTTTTGGTTTAAGCACTTGGGTTCCAAGCCAGTTATTTTGCAATAGGAAGATTTGTATTCTAAACTCTTGTGGCAGGAGAGGATAGTCTACACCCTTCTAAGCTGCGAATTGCAGGTTGAAGGCTTATTGTGTCTGTTATTCTGAAAGTGTCTTAGTTCTGGTTTAAGCACTTGGGCTCCAAACCAGTTATTTTACATTAGGAAGGTTTGTGGTCTAGACTCTTGGGGCAGGAGAGTATAGCCTACACCCTCCTAAGCTGTGAATTGCTGGTGAAGGCTTATTGTGCCTGTTATTCTAAGTGTTGTTTGGGTTCCAGACCAATTATTTCACACTAGGGAGGTTTGTGGTCTACACTATTGTGGGAGTATTCTACTGAATTGCTTCTTTCATTAAACTTTTTTTTTGTGACTACGATTTTCTGCACTTTGAATTTCTAGTACTTCTGCATTTTATAGCACAGGTTAAATTCAGGCTTGCTGAATCTATACTGCTTGGTATCCTTTGAGCACTAAAACCAGCCATCTTACATTAAGAAGGCCCCCCTGCACCCATGTGGCAGGAGTGTGCAGCCAAGGACCCATCTGAGTTGGGGATTGCCGGAATAAGGCTCAGTCTTGGGCTTTCCCTTTGGTTACTTTGTTTAAAATCATTTAACTTTGCTTGTATTTAAGCATCGTGTTTGTGTGGGTTTGTGCTCAGTTTACCGGAGCTGCTCAGACATTGCACTGCTGCTCTGTGAGCAACTCAGTTGTGCACTGTGAAGCATTGGTGCAGTTTTCTACCCATAGCCTTGATAAACTAGCCATTTTTTGTTAATCTTACAGCAAAATCTGGTCCATCTAGCCCACACCCCACTAGTTACTACAGTATATACCTACCATAATGGATGGACAGTTTCCCATCATTTCTCCAGCCAGCCTGATTGACATGGGCATCCTGAGGGAATGTAGCAATTGCATCATGTATACTAACAACCAGTTATGCCTAAAACAAACATATACAACACGTGACAGATGTATTTATACTATGAATTTAGAATCAATTCTCTCACATAACAACAAACGAGATATCAAGCAGGTTGTCAGCACTCACACTTCACCTCTTGCACATAACAAGCTTACAGCACATAAACCCACATACATGGAGGTACTCGCTAGAAGCCTACCTAAAGATCACAGACCTCACAAGCATAAACCTACTGCACATACTGCAGACCCAGCAGCATTCAGTACACATAATAATATACACAACAGTGTCTCAGCCAATAAGTCCCAAAAGCAAAACCTCTCAGAACAAAATGTCTTGGTCATAAGTGACTCCATAGTGAGACACATAGATGTCCCCCTCACCAAGCTGGACAAGGAAAAGGTCACAACTGACTGTCAGGTGCCAGGATTCATCAGATCATGCACACATTCAAGTCTCTCAATAAAAAGTACAGTTATGACTTTGTCCTAGTTCCTGTTGGAGTAAATGACTTCAGATGTACCTCACTGGACATTAGGAAGAGAGACATGACTAAGCTCTCAGATTATGTATCCAAGGCAGGTAAACCCTAAGCAGCATTCTATCTTCACCCAGGATGATGCCTCAATATAAACAAAAAAAAGATCGACTTCAACAATTGGCTTAGCTTCTGGTGTCAATAGGGGGATCCCGCATCTGTCAGCCCGGGACGATATGGTCAACAGACCAGTCTATTTTGCCAGAGATGGTCTTCACTTGTCACTTCTTGGCTTTTGATTACTGGCAAAGGTACTTGCCTCCCCCATAGTGCCTTTTTTGGCAATGTCATTACAACAAAATTACCAACATAAAAAAGATACTAGAGAGAAACTCAGGGTTATGCTGCTTAATGCTAGGAGTCTAAATTGGAAACTGCACTCCCTGCAAGCACTCCTTACCTTGGAAGATGCCAATGTCTGTGCAGTCACAGAAACATGGTCCAAGGCTGCAGAGAGCACCCCAGCCATGTGAGGCTACAATGCCTTCCACACATTCAGACCAGAAAATGAGCATGAAAGAACCAAAAGCAGAGGTGTATCCATCTTCATTAATGACAAATACACCTCAGGACTGGTCAAACAGTATGCCTCCCTAGAGCTACTCCAAGTCCAACTAACTGTAGGTAAAATCCCCTTCCATTAATTGTTAGCTATAGGTGCCCCATCATAAACCACAAGAACCACTCTGCCTACCTGGACCTACTTGAGTCACTCACTGTACAGCAAACACCTTGGTCATGGGTGATTTCAACTATCCTTCCATCAACTGGGAGTCATATATGAGCACAAACATGCTTGCCCTATGGTTCCTGGACTTTGTTAATACAAATTCTCTGGAATGATAGTCTGCACCCCCACAAGGGGCTCAAATGTCCTAGACTTATTACTCACCAACATAGGGCATCTGTACACTATCCTTTGTATGTTGCCCTTCATGGTAAGGTCTGAGCATAAATCAGTCTTGTTTGAAGTAACAATTATACCTGACCCCCCCCCCCCCAAGAGCAAAAGGGATGAACATTTTCTCCAAAGCAAACTATAGCCTCTTAAGCAATGGCATAAATAGTTTCAAACCTCCTGTTATCACTGTCAACAATGACTCCTATACAAAGGTGTACATAGATGCACTGTATAAACACCTATACAATGTATAGACTCAGTTGTACCTGAATGGATCAAAACAAGGTCCTCACTAAAAAAAGCCACCTTTGTGGATGATGCCTAATAACAAGAGGGAACTGACTCAACAGAGGAAGGACACCCTCCACAGCTTGAACAAGCAAATTATTTATCTTGCAAAGTTCTCTAAAGCCAAATAAACTAGCATCCCTAGCTAAGGATAATCACGAGGCATTCTTTAGCTACATCAGAAATCTGAAAGGGAAGGCCCAGCTTTGTGCCACACTAATAGTGAACAGTACAACTCATACTGAACCTGAGGACATTGCCAACCTGCTAGCAGACAGATATGGTGCAAACTTCAATCCCCTGTCCCCACCAGACATATCACAAAGCATACATGTCACTAGTCCTCTACCTAGTATCTTCAAAGAGCAGGTCATAACCACACTCTCCATGGCCAAAAACACAGACTCTATGGAATCAGATAACCTCCCAGGCTGCCTACTAAATGGTCTAAAACAAGATTTAGTGGAACTGCTTGGCACTCTCTTCAGCCAGAGTTTAAGTATTTTCTTTGTCCCAGCAGAGTGGAAAACAGCAACAGTAATTCCCTTGCACAAAGGGGGTCCATCAACCGACCCTGGGAACTATAGACCCATATGCCTAACCAGGTTTATCTGCAAGGCCATGGAGAGAATCATCATGGACCTTATCAATAAAGATATAGGTGACCTTCAAACTCTTGACCTGACCCAATTTGGCTTTGTTAAAGGTAGATCATGCTTATTAAACCTGGTGGACTTCTTCTAGAATGTCACCAAAGCCCTGGATGAAGGCAAAACAGTACATACAGAATATCTTGACTTACCCAAGGCTTTTGACACAATCCTGCACACAGGCATCATTGAGAAACTCACCCAGCTGGATATTAACCCATATGTCATTAGATGGGTAGATACAGTCAAAGTTGGGGATTCTACCTCTACCAGCAGACCAGTTACCAGTGGTATACCACAAGGATCTGTGCTGGGCCACCTACTGTTTGGAATCTATTTCTCAGAAATCCAGGCAAATATAGATGCCCTGTGGCTTACCAAGTTCGCTGATGACTGTAAACTGAATGTAATCATTGAGTCCCCAATGATGCTGATATACGATCCAAAGGGCTTACAGAGACAAATGATTTGTGTCAAAGCCATGAACTTAAACTAAATGCAAAAAAATGCATTATCATCCTTTTCAGAAAAGGAAAGTCCCTACAAATTACAATATTAACAGTACCCCCTTAGCTCAAACCCTGTGGTGAGAGATTTGGGAACACAGGTTGATAGCAACCTTAACTTTGATCACCATGTGGTAAGGCAGGACTTCTATGTTGCACATCTCATAAGTAAGGGCATCTCATCCAGAGCTAAGGATGTTATAACTCCCCTGTACTCATCCCTCATCAGACCACTAATAGAGTACAAAGCTCCTTTCTGTATGTACCTCACAACACAACTGCAGCATTTGGACAGACCTCAGAGGTTTCTCACCAAGACAATTCAGGGTCTTCAACACATGACCTACATGGTCAGACTGAAGGTCATATCACTGTACTCTGTATCTTATAGGCTGCTGAAAAGTAACTTGTGCCTGGCCTACAGAGCAGTTTCTGACCATACCTTAATGGAAGCTGCACATGTACAAGTCAAATGGGACAAGGTTCACTCACTTTAGGGATCTTAACCTAGCTTGCGAGATTAGCAGGACATGCTAGAGAGACAGATATGTCTCTCAAAGATTGTCGCTCCTCTGGAACAATCTCGCAATTCACATAAAACAGAGCTCCTCAATGACCCTATTTAAGTGGAACTTAGACAACTGGATGGGAGACCGTAAAGTTACCCTGGGGGTGTCACCTATGTCCCTCTTGGATAAGGGCAGTTGATGATGATCATAGATTCATGTTGCAAATATAGACCATACAACTTGGTCAATAAGGGAACAAGGGTATAACATGGCTAGGCTTATAAAGGCCCTAGGACCAATAGCTTGGCAACCTCCTAGGAACCTATGAACCTGTTAGAATACATAGACACACACACACACACACACACACACACACACACACACACACACACACACACGTGTATATATATATATATATATATATATATATATATATATATATATATATCAATAGCAAAATATCTAAACTTAAAAATATCCAAACTCAAAACATCTAAACACAGAATACTAACACAATCAAAGTTTTACTTGAGAAGGGGTTATTCCTTTTCCCCCACTGTTGTGCAACCTCAGAGGTGGTATATATAATTAGCAGAGGGGGTGTGGGCAGTGCTTCCTTTCCACAGAGGGTACAGAGTACCCCCCCTGCAAAACATTGGTTTTGGATATAGCTGGATTTTGCCAAGAATTTGTGCTTATATATTTTTGAGTTTAGATGTTTTGCTGTCATTATTTTTACTGTTGAGCTTATGCTGTTTAGATCATTTCTAGTAGTTATTTCTTTCTCTCTCTCTCTCTCTCTCTCTCTATATATATATATATATATATATATATAT
The DNA here is from genome assembly GCF_019279795.1 of Protopterus annectens. Classification (NCBI taxonomy): domain Eukaryota; kingdom Metazoa; phylum Chordata; order Ceratodontiformes; family Protopteridae; genus Protopterus; species Protopterus annectens. Next base: position 1,297,943,328 of record NC_056745.1, on the reverse strand, counting down.
ATATACAGAGAAAGAGAGAGAGCAGTAGTGTAGCTAGGGCAGGATGAGAGGGGTAGCTGCGCTTGGCACAATGTGATGCGAGCATAATCCAATTTTGCCAGTATTTCATTTGCAGTCAAACCTGACCACTGTAGTGCTCCGGGTGTGTTCTATATGGTAGCAACTGCTTGCTAAAGTTTAAAAAGAAGAATTTATTTTTTAAACTAAAACATTAGTGCTCTATCACTCTGTGCAGGCAGGATATAAACTGTAGAGACTGTTTCTGCATTTGCTACAGTTTAAATGAAGACTTTTTTTAATAAAATAAGTTGAAAGAGGGTTGGGGGCAATACACAGAAACAGGACCTGAATAACTGGGGCAGGAGGGGTGTGTGTCTCGTGCATCTGGCCAGCTGGTTGGTGTACCAGTAGAAGTATTGTCCATATTTTTTTTTGCACTTTAATGGAAGAGCTGGGGGAGGAGGTGAGTGTGGCATACAGATATAACTGTAAAAGTAATGTCTAACTGTAATTACATGAAATGCTTTTTTTTCTCTTCACTTGAAGAATTGAGGCGGTGGGGTATTGAATCATGGTATTGGCCCAGTGCATTGGTTGAACCAGCTACGCTTCTGATATATATATATATATATATATATATATATATATATATAAATATACATCGACACACACACACACACACACACACACACACACACACACACACACACACACACACACACACACATAAAATTCAAATGCTCTCCAAAACCAAAAAACTGTAACTCCAAAAAAATTTTGCCCACTGTAATGTCACAGAGATATCAACATGTGGTACTGATAAAAATAAAACAGTTTATTCCACAAGTGAAGATTAAGCACTTTCATTCCAATAACAGAATTGGAACTTCATCAGAATCTAAAAAAAATAAAAAAATAAAAAAAAACTTCCTGTCCATTATATGGCTGTATTTCAATTCTAATTACTAACACTAAATACAATAACATTTAGTCCATAATGCAATCATATTAATAAATCTATTCTCAAAATATTCTTTATGGCCCAAAACCTTTTCTTCTGTGCAAAATGTATAACCACAACTACTTAAAAACTACAATTCATTATATGACTTCATCATTGCAATATGTTTGAATTGTTAAGCCTTTTATGTGGGGAAGACAAAATTAGCCCTAAAAAAATTATCAGCGTAGCTATGCTATCAAAAAAGAGATGGAGAAAATGCCCTTAGCAAACATGCTGTTAGATGTCCAGGATTTAAGAAACTTCTCTTTTATGTTTTAGAAAAACTGTCGAGAAATGAAAGGGCTGGTAACTGGGAGTTAAGCTGGTTACAGTGGTAACTGGGAAGCATATCTGGACTATAGAGACCTTTACTGGCAATTGTTAAATGCTACATGTTTTCCATGCAAAAATGAACACATAACCATATGCAGTGCTTTAACAATAAAAGCTGACAGAATATAATAAGGTACTGTATATGTTTGGGCAAGCTTCCAAGGAGTTTGAAGGAATGGAATGAAATAACAGATTATTAATATTTCCAGTTGTCATTTTTTAGAAGCAATGCAATGTACAGACAGAGAAGACTATTCACTCAAATACCTTTGTGGAATGCTTACTCAATAGGGTACTGTTTAATTTAATTACTGGTTCATTCTTGGGTTAAAGAGTTGAACCAAGTACTGTTTAATTTCCTTGTGGTTATGTTGTTTTTCTAACTGCATTTTTTGTTGGCTGATTAAAGCACATTTTAAGTTCATTTTATTTAAGGGAAAATAAAATTAGGTGTCCTTCTGCAAAATGTAGTACCAATCTAATTATAAAGTCTGAAATGTTGAGCTAAAACCATTTGAAGTGTGCCAGTTTACAGATGAATGACTCAACAGGTAGCACACTTTCCTTTGATGTTCTTAGATCAGGAGGCTGTGGTTTCTATTCCCACCCCCAGTGATTGAGTTTTTTCCTTACTGACAGTGCAGAATAGCATTAAAAGGTGCTGCACCTTCAGATTAGATGTGAAACCAAGGTCATATTTGCCTGCATTAGTGGTAGCTAAGGGGATATAAAAGATCCCACGACAGTTACTAAAAGATTTAGGGGAATTTCCCTAGTGCCTTTGACAAATTTTCTGTAGTCAGTATAAACACCACCTTTGGTCTCCCCTGAAAAGAAGTCACTGGCCTAGTTGGACTAACTGTCAACAAAGGATAAATATGTATATATATATTTCCACTGTATACACACACACACACACACACACACACACACACACTGTAAACAGCAGGGATTAATAAAAATAATTATAGGCAGCTCATTTGGGAATCAGGCTTGTAAATGAAACACTGGTGATCAAAACTCATTTGTATGATCACTAGTGTGTGACTACTGGGCTTTTCTGATGAAGGTCAAATTGCTGGTATACTAGGGATTTCCCCCTTCATTGTCATGCTGTAACATCAGAATTGGTATATATATATATATATATATATATATATATATATATATATATATATATATATATATAAGCAGCAGGGGAGTGGGGGGTACAGTGAGGATTGCACCCTTGTCATATGGTCATAGAAAAGTACTAGCCTAACTCACCATGTAGGCTATTATAAGCCTAGCCAATTACCCCATGTCAGAATCAAAACCTATACCTTGTGTCTATAAGGTTAACACTTTAATCATTATGCCAACCTTCCACCCCTCCTCAAGGGTGGGTTTGAAGTAATAGTTAAAGCCTTTAAGTCATACATGCAAGGTACAAGGATTGATTCAGACCTCTGGCTATTGGCTAGGCATATAAAACTAGTATGCCCCTATACACCTATTTTAGTTTAAAATATTGTTCCCATTTGGGAGTTTTTACTCACCTGTGATTGCAGTTGTGTGAAGTGATCATGGCTTGTCAAGGGGGCCACTCATTATACCTTTCACAGGAAATGATGATGTACATCATTTACAAAATGTGATGCAGTGGTATCATTCTAAGAATGTAATGGGACATTAGTGCTGTGGTGTATGACATAAATCCAGGAAGGGAACATGCAATGATTTCAAATGCAACTCCATCAAATGCTTCATATTCAAAGTACAGCAATCAAGATTCCTTTGTAATGCAGCTCTTCTCTATTAGAGTGTGGAAGAGCTTGTCATAATAAAATGAACTGCACTGTTTGCGAATGGCATGGTTTGTGGACTACTAACTTCACTATGGTTGTGTGACCACAAAGTTATATAAGTTACAGGGACATGGTGGCTACAGGAGGCCATGCAGGCAGCATAGCCTCATGCATAGATGATAATTTGCCCTCTACATAGAAGTATAGCATTTGATGTATACATCTGACATTTTCTGCTGGAGGAAGTAGCTAATTGAAGTGATTGGTGCACAGGACATTTACAGTGGACATATTTACTGGGAGAGTTGAGAATTGTCCAGAGATGTTCTGTTACAGCGGCGCTGGTGTGTAGTGCAGGTTTGTTCTTGTATTTATATGTTGTAAAAGAGAATTTACACAAAGTTTGGGATTGCTGTTAAAAGATCTCTGACTGTTGCAGTGATAGAGTCATGAGTGTTGTTTTACCGGGTGTGAGCATCATTCATCTCTGTCAGTCTTATGTTTATGGCATACAAGTTAATCATGGATCTGTTTCAGACTTGAGTTTTCACGTTTTTAATATGGCTTGAAGATGTTTCATTAACAGGCAAATGAAGGAAATAAGATTCAGATGTATGTGACTTTCTGAGAACTGTCTGTTATAATCTGGAAAGTATTACTGCTTTCATCCTCTTGTGTATTTTTACGTATTTTTTTTTTGTTTATTTTCGGTACACATGACTAGTGAAAGTTAATCAGTATTAGTCTGTCATGGAATCTTCCTCCTGTCTTCTTCTGTTTCCTTAATGCATGCTTCTGTTAGTAATTCTTCCCAAATGCTAATAATATAATATTGTGACATAAGTCGACCATCCTACATCTGTCTCTTCTTTTCCAGCGACATCCATTGTATATTTCAGAGCCTAACTTCCTTGAAGGTCTGATATATATATGAGAACAAATGACAAAAATCACACATGGCTATGATAAATCTGCCTCACATCCTGGAACCCTGCATATCACAAAAAAGTGAGTCATAGAATGAGCAAGTACAAAAACCAAAACAGAGATGCAAGGAGATAGCAGTCCCCATTGTTAAGGTAGATGACTGTCTTCACTTCCTTGTTATTTGTGAAAAATGTAAAAATAAAAACATTTAAATGTTACAATATTAAGAACAGTCATAAACAGTCCAAAACGTCATGTTAATTCTTCTTCTATGAAGGTAATGCAGAAACAAACTCCAAAAGGCTTAGTCACCAGTGTAACTCAACATTTAATTCATGGTAAGCATTTTGTCCACCAACTGGAGTTTATCAGACCAATTCTTCAATAACAGGAAAACACACACACACACAAACTATATATATATATATATATATATATATATATATATATATATATATATATATATATATATATCAATCAAAAGCACAAAGGATCATAAATCATGATTGACAACCGAAGACATAGGAATGAGCCTAGCTTGCCTGATGTAATATAAATAATAATTTACAATCCAAACAAAAATAAGAAACAGAAAGAGTACTAATAAAGTCCAAATAAAATGGAATGCAGAACGTGTAATTAACTCCTTGTCTGTCTCCAGACATGGACAATGTGTTGTAAAACTGCCTTCACTAAAGGCTATTTAGCACCAAGGTGACAACTAGATCCTTACAAAAGGACTCATAACCAAGAAAAAAACAAAACAAGCAAAACCAAAAACAAATAAACAAAAAAAAAAAAAACAGAGAGCTGAATTGAAGAAGGGTGTGTGTGTGTGTGTGTGTGTGTGTGTGTGTGTGTGTATGCATGTTTGTTTGACAACAGGCACATGAATCAAGAAAACAGCCCCGACTATGGTAACCTTGGAAAATATGTGATATAAAGACACATCACAGATAAAAATACAGTCAAAATAAAAACTGCAATCATAAGTGTATCATAAGGGATTCATCAGATCACTATCTCCTCTCTATTGTGAATATATATATATATATATATATATATATATATATGAGAACAGATATATGTTCCTACTTTTAGCTGTGTATGGTAAATATGCCTTCCCCATACTGTTTTGTGAACAACAAACCTACCCACTTTTTATACCCCTGCCCTTCCTTTAATGATGACCAATGTATTACAAAAATGCAGGGAAATGAAAAAAAGGATAATGGAGTTTATCCATCCTAAATCATCCTTATCCATCTTGTTAAAGACAATCCCACTTTTAATGAGATTCAATAAGATTCATCCTACCCCCCCCCCCAAAAAAAAAAATAGAGAAAAAAATGCCCAACAATTCAGATACTCACTTATCAGGGACTTCATAAAATACACCAAACATAACTATAAAAACGTAACTAAGAGTTAAGCAAATAGCATGACTTATTTAATATCATAGCAAAAGACTTCCAGATACTGCCAATTTCTCTTATCTCTCTTATGTGTCATAGGATCATAGGAGATCATAGGAGATTACTAGGCTATCGACCCAGAATTCATTTTAAGCCTAGATGTTTTATCCCAATGTAGTACCATAGAAATGCTAGTCAATACTCAAGGTTGCATTTAGAGTTGACTGCCCACATCCAGGAGGGTGTCATACAGTAGTGCATACCTTCCTCCTCCCATGCATAAGATCTAATAGCTTAATTTCTTTAGTATGAAAGTACACCTTCCCTATTCTATGCATCTGACTAATCCCTCTAGACTGCACGCCTTTCCTATTCTATGCATCTTACTAATCCCTCTAGACTTAACCTTATTTAAGGTCAAACCTGTGCAGGGTCAGTTTGCCATTTAAAACAACTATCATAAGCCGAAATAAGCATACCTTCTGAAAATTCATTATGATTTCATCCACATACCTAATCAAAGTGGGAAGTTTAACATCTCCTCCAACTGTTTAATATTCCCCTATGACTGACTAATCAGAAACCCCTGCTGAACAACACTGCATGCACAGATATTCTGGAACATTACCACTACAGCATTTAGGACATGGAGTGCCAGGATTACTCTCCAATAGAGGGGAAAAGATAAACTTGCTCTACTCTTTCCTAATGCAAGACCTGATTATAACTGTGCTTAAGGGTGCTTACCTAAAGTTTGTTATGCACCCCTAAGTGCTGTTATAATTGGGTCTCCTGCTAGGGACAGTGTTGGCCAAGACAGAACAATGACAGAAGGTAAAATAGCCTATAAAAGCTGAGAGTACTTCACTATGCTGCACATATAAACAAAAAGGTCTAACAAAACAATGTATCTACAAGTGTATAAAATATGTTTTACCTTCTGCCAGAGGGAAACTTTGTTTCTGCCTACTGTATTTCATAACTGTCCCTGATTTTAAGAACAACTCTGATTTTCTCTCATATTTTTGCCCTGTTCCTTGTTAAATCTTTGATTTTCTGGTAAATCATTGAGGACTACAATCAGTCAATAATGCCACTCAACAAAGTTTCCTGCATCTTACTGTTCAGAAAATGCATGCTGGTACAAAAACTGTTGTTCTATTAACTTTTAAGTCAAATAGAGCAGTATTTTAAAACTGATGTTTTTCTCCCCCATTATTTTTGTATTTACCCAAAATTCTTAAGGAATAAAGTTGACAGATATGCCACTGTCTGTTTGATAGCACTAATGTGCTTTATCAGGTTTCAGTGCTGGTAAAACATGTCGCACCTCTACCCTTTCTCTTTTTTTTCTGTAACTAGTAGTACATGGAGCAGGTAAAGCTCTCTGCAATGAATTATGACTGGATCTCTGATCATAACACTTATTATGTGTTCTTGACACAATGAATTATGACTGGATCTCTGATCATAACTCTTATTATGTGTTCTCGACACAATGAATTATGACTGGATCTCTGATCATAACTCTTATTATGTGTTCTCGACACAATGAATTATGACTGGATCTCTGATCATAACTCTTATTATGTGTTCTCGACACAATGAATTATGACTGGATCTCCGATCATAATTCTTATTATGTGTTCTCGACACAATGAATTATGACTGGATCTCTGATCATAACTCTTATTATGTGTTCTCGACACAATGAATTCTGACTGGATCTCTGATCATAACTCTTATTATGTGTTCTCGACACAATGAATTATGACTGGATCTCTGATCATAACTCTTATTATGTGTTCTCGACACAATGAATTATGACTGTATCTCTGATCATGTGTTCTCGACACAATGAATTATGACTGGATCTCTGATCATAACTCTTATTATGTGTTCTCGACACAATGAATTATGACTGTATTTCTGATCATAACTCTTATTATCTGTTCTCGACACAATGAATTATGACTGGATCTCCGATCATAACTCTTATTATGTGTTCTCGACACAATGAATTATGACTGGATCTCTGATCATAACTCTTATTATGTGTTCTCGACACAATGAATTATGACTGTATTTCTGATCATAACTCTTATTATATGTTCTCGACACAATGAATTATGACTGGATCTCTGATCATAACTCTTATTATGTGTTCTCGACACAATGAATTATGACTGGATCGCTGATCATAACTCTTATTATGTGTTCTCGACACAATGAATTATGACTGGATCTCTGATCATAACTCTTATTATGTGTTCTCGACACAATGAATTATGACTGGATCTCTGATCATAACTCTTATTATGTGTTCTCGACACAATGAATTATGACTGGATCTCTGATCATAACTCTTATTATGTGTTCTCGACATGGATGCTAATATTCACTTCTCATGGTTTGCTCTTGAGATGAATTTCTTGGCATCCATGTCTCAGAGATTTAATAATCAGGTTATGATCAGGGAAATTACCATAATCCTCTATACTATAAACAAATTATGAAAGATACATAATTGCAGACCAAAATCCTGCTACTCCAGTGCTTCCTAAAAGCTTCCATGGCAGGTATTATCACAGACTTTTCTGATACCACATCCTATAAACCTCTTCCCTCTAATCCTGTATGTGCAAGCTTCACTTCCATTAATAATAACACCAATAGTTTCCTAATATCTTCTCTTTCACTAAAACCCATCACCTCATCCTCAGTGGTGGGTTTGGTATAATGGTTAAGATCTTTATCTTGTAGACATAGGATACAGGGTTTGATTCTGACCTTAGGTTATTGGTTAGGATTAAAGTGATCGTTCAGGACAGTTAGTCTATTATTCTCCTATCAATCAGTGAGATTTTACACCTCCCTACTAACAGTGTCCATTAAAACAGTACTTAGCAGGGTAATTAGCCTCCAGTTATGAACATTTTCTCTGCTATCCTTCCTATACATTAATTTGAAGTAATTATATTCTAGTTTAGGCAAACCCATCTGAAATCTCTGAAAAGATCATTCATTTCTCACCACCAAACCTCTCATGGAAGCCATAGTACCATCTTGTGTATTGAATTAATTTACTTCTCATGTAACAGCCTAGGCTTCTTCCAGTAGCATCTTGTCTTCAAGCTGACATGCTATTTCTGTACCCAGTTTATTGACCCTCTACTGCATCTTTTCAGTCACTATCTTCCTACCAAATATGTCGATGATATCTATCATTGTTTCCTTTGTCAGTTATATCACCTAAGCCCTATGTGTCACAATCAGTTCTGACAATTTGTCATACTAAAAGTGGAGGCACATCTGCCCTCCTGTCCTTCATAATGTTGCTCTGAGCCTTAATCCACTTGTACATCATTTCCCTATTCATCCAATAAATATTATCTTCTTGACAATAACGCTGCCTATCATTCCTCTCTGAGCAGTTTTCCACATCTTTCACCAACAGGAAATAAGTTCATAATTCTCAAATGTCCAGATTTTTGCAGAATATCCAGATTTTGTCTCATATTTTTTTCTATGTTCCTCATAAAAATTGTGATTTTCTGGCAAACTATTGAAGACTGAAGTCACAAAATAATGACAAACATTTGAGTTTTAGACTTCCTACCCTTCAGAAAATACATCCTAACACAACACCTGTTATTCTGGCAGCTTTCTAAGTTTATAAGAGCAATATATTTAAAATATGTGCCTATTTCTTTGCCCCCCCACACACACATTATTTTGGCTTTGTACAGATTTCTTGTGATAAAAGGTTGAGTGGTATGGATAAGCTTGCTTCCTGCTTTCCACTTTTACGTCTTCAACTACCAATAATCAGCCCACAACTTGTCCTTAAACATCTTCCACTAAGTGTCCTTGACATCATTACTAACATTCATACCTCTCAACTTTACAGATTTTCTCAGAATGTCCAGATTTTTGCCTTATATTTTTGGTCCATTTTTCATAAAATTGTGTTTTTTTTTCCCTGGAAAATCAGTGGCAAATCATTAAAGATTGAAGTCAGAAAATAATGGCATACATTTGAGTTTCAGACTTCATACCCTTCAGAAAATTCATGCTAATGCATAATCCGTTATTCTATTAACTTTCTAAGTTTGTAAGAGGAATATTTAAATATTGTCCCTATTTTTGGGTCTTTGTCCCCCATTATTTATGCCTTTGTCCAGATTTCTTGCTCTAAGAAGTTGAGAGGTATGCTAACATTCTGTTTGATTTCCTGGCACATGACATCACAATCAAAGTCCCTAGCTACATTATCAGCTTGTATTAATACATAGAGATAAATCAGCCTAAACAATCCTTTTTCTTTCCCTTTGGGTTTATGAAGCACATGCTACTATTAATATGTCTGGCCTTTTCACAGTAATCTGTCACACTCAGTCTTCCAATTTTACCAATTATATCATCTAAAACATGAATGCTTCTTCTTTTATGAATCATTACACAAATATCAGAACACTAAGTTTTTACCTGTATTTTGCATTTATTTTTCCCATTAGAACAGAAACTGCACCTTTCCTGTATAGTCAAAATATACTGTCTTGCTAATATGCAACAGGTTTTTCGATGCTTTATACAGTTAAGCACAATCAACCAGCATAATTAGTTTTTCAGATTATTAACATTTAACAACAAAACTTTTAGTGCATACGTGTATTACAAGTTTGTAAGTCTGGTCTTCTTTTTCTGTTTTTTTCTAACACCTTTATCAATGTCTTCTCAACAGCTCTAACAATTTCACCATCAGAAATTCCCTACATTCAGAATTCTTACCTTCATCCAGGAATCGATACAAACCATAATCTGACATCATCAGCTTTTTGTATTTTCCTTTTGCAGACAGAACTTTATGCAAAACATTCAACAGGATTAATATTGTTCCCCTCCCCCACCGTGATCCAGAATCAGTCGAATCAATTCCAAAACATTCCAGACCATCCAGTATAGAGCATTTATCAAGTGCACCCTAAAAAGCAATCAATAGAAAAATGTCTGTTTTTGTAGTAAGGAAAGTGTGTCTACTGTGACTCGAGTTACCACGTTTTATGCCTTGTTTCATTGCAGGCAGCTACTAAATGTCTCTTTAAACCAGGCAAATAAAGATTATTTGTCTAGTCACTGTGGAGCACAACATCTTGGTTTTACTTGACAAAATTATAGCAGAGACATGAAACAGTCATGCATTGTCAATCTACAAGTCAGCAACAGCATCCAATCTACTAATCCATATGCTAAAAAGCATCAAGCATACATTGCATAGTCACATAATAATTAAACACAAATTACTTGATGTCTTTCTAAACTAACTCATCATTTCAGAGACATAAAACTTTTTTCCATTGAAACAGAAGTCTTCTCAAAGCAACAAAGAATTTCCTATGGTACTGTCATTCCACTTGTCAGACACCTCCAACAATCTTTCTAATGCACTCGGACCTTTAAAATAAAATGAATTCCAGCACTAATCCACAGTATAGAAACACTGATATATTTCAGGGGGCATTCTTATATAAAGTACTTATTCTAGGGCTTACCTTTACCCCCCTCAGTGTATACATAAAAGGTTTTCCATTGTAGTCCAAGATAAAAAGGTCATGGAGCTTACTGCAATTGCAGTGAAAGACTCTCTTCTGAAGGGCATCTACTGGCTGTGGTACTTCAAGCTGCAGGTATACTGAAACCCTCCTACAACAGCAGGTCACAGAGAATTTGATTTTCCCTGACTCTTGCTAGCTCATCTTATATCTCCCTGAATATCTGGTAGCAGCTTGCAATGATGTGTGTCAGGAATTAACAATGACTTGTGTAACTCAGGCAGCAGTGTTAATGCTCAATCAGTCTGAGTTATCAATGTTTTGGGTTTTCAGTGTTTTGAATTTTTGATGTTATGGTCTTGATATTATGAAATTCAACATTATGAAATTTCAGTGTTATGAAGTAGACCCATATATATATATATATATATATATATATATATATATATATATATATATCATTGTGTAAGCCTGTTTTATTTCTGTTATCTTTCTCAGTGAACAAATGTACAAATATCTGTAGAACTTCTAGTGTCTTACATAATATTGATAGCAATATTGTCTTTTCATATATTGAACACAAAATATTTTCTTATTACATTATTTTATCTTTGACATAGGCCATGGCTAGAAGGGTTTTATGTGTAGGTAACTCACCCAATTAATATATAATTAAATTAACTAATTAAAGAAGCGAATGTACACCTACTTCATCTCTTCTTCACTGTTCTGCCACATGGCACCTGATATTAACAAAGCTAGTGGCATACCCCAATCTACTTTACAAGCTCCAAGTTTCAGAACTTCGAACTGCAAACAGTTGAGACTATAAGACTGTAATAAAAAAAGAACTAAAAACAAAAAAAACGTTTACGTTTTTGCAGGGGGGGAAACTCCCCTGCACCCCCCCACCCCCTACTACATAAATATACCAATTCTGAGATCGTGCTACAGTGAGGAAAACCGTAAATTTCCCATTCCGCACTTTAAGGCGATCTCCATTCAAAATGTTTGAAGTTTCAGAACTTCGATCTTATGGTCTCGACCATTTGCAGTTCAAAGTTTTGAAACTTTGAGTTTGTGAAGTGAATCCGTATACCCTTATGTTTTCCATGTAAGGAGTATGGCAGACAGTCTTAGCATTTGGCATAGCACACAGCAGGACAGTATAAATAGCACATCTAAGCATCTGCTGCTGTATACTGTTGGTGTGGTCCAGAAAATGGAAACATTGTTTCAACAGTTCAAAGACAAGTTCAGCAACATTCCATGTTTGGGCATACAGGGGCACTAATCACTGGTACTTAAAATGTCTACTGGGAGGGAATGAGGGAAGGAAGGGATGCAGATATCTTGCTATGAGGTCTTTTCTTTGGACCTCCTTGGTAAAAAAATGTAAAATAAATAACTAAATAAATAAAAACAAGGTTCATGACAGACATGTAGAGATAAATTATCATAATCAAAATGTGACAAAACTGATTTCTTCCAATAAGATCTTAGCTCTTTCGTCCCTTATTAAGCAAAAGGCAAATATGAAATATCACAAACTCATCTTAAATACTAAAAATGGCCACATGATAATTATAAAACCCAAACAATAAGGACTTTCTGAGATATTATGAGATAGCCATGTATGGCATGAACTATGAAAATATATAAAACAGGCTTGCATTTGAGAATGATTTCATACTATACACTGGCACACTATACCAGACATTAAGTTTTGCAGCATCACTTGAAGCAGCTGCAAGAAATGCTAATTTGTTACTGGACCCTGATAATATGTTTAAGATTATACAGGTAATATGGTGGTTACAAAACACTCCAAGAAACAAATTGTTTTCATTATGAAAATGCCACATAATCGGTTTAAAGAAAAATACTGTATAGCATGTAATATGAAAGGCCATATTGAATGAATTTGGAGCTGTGGGTGGCAGCAGCACAGACTCTGCATGGTGCCCTTTAGGGGGGAGAGTTGTACAGACCATCTGCTTTGGGCATCTACTATGGTGCACAGTATCCTTAAGATAGGAGAACATGGATCACAGACTGCGAACTGTGGCAGGGCTAGCCACTCAACGGTGTAAAATATGGCTCTAGGTGATTTTGTCATGTTGACTAATATTGTCAAAATGGGCATGGGTAGTTACAGGTGATAAATGGGTTGAGAACCCGGCCTACTCTGATCTACACTAGGGACTCATGTTAACCGTGGGAGGGGTGTATGTGCCCCTATTGGCCAGTGTGTGCCTGCCATAAAGCCCAGCAGCCCTGGGCCAATAAGGTACTGGCCGGCCGGTGTCTAGTTGCCAGCCTGGGTTACCTGGGATAGCTCTGTTGAGTGAAAGCTGAACATAAAACCAATCAACCTACCCAACATGAACTGACAATTGCTACATTTAATGCAGGTTCATTGACAGGATGCAGCTTGGAAGTGATAACATGATGATACAGAGGAGGCTGGACATTCTATGTATCCAAGAGACAAGATGGAAGGGCAGTGCAGCAAAGCCACTTCGCTTGGGATCCAGAGTCTGCTACTCAGGAGGGGGATAGGCTAGAAATGGTGTGAGAATTGTGGTGAGAGACAGGCTTCAGAAGGCAGTGAGGGATATCATCAGAATTAGTGACAGACTCATGGCAATCAGACTCCAGTGTAATGACAGGGGAGTATTCATAATCTCAGCCTATACCCCACAGCAGGGTTGTGATAGTGAGGAAAAGAGTGCATTCAGACAGCAGTTGCAGGACCTACTAGATAAAGCAGGATAACATGAATTGGTGTTGATAATGGGTGACTTGAATGCACATATTGGGACAGAGAGAACAGGATATGAGGACTGCCTATGTCTACATGGGTGGGGCAACAGGAATAAAGAAGGAAAAGCCATTCTAGACTTCTGTTTGGCAAAGGGCATGATAGTAGCCAACACATGGTTCAGAAAGAGAGACAGTCATAAGGTCACATACAAGAGTAGCTAGCACACAACTCAGGTAGACTTCCTCCTAGTAAGGAAAAGGCAGTGGGGTATAATCCATGATTGCAGTGGTCAGAGACGGCTTTAAGGTCAACACTGACCAGGCTGAAGACCTGGAAGTTGACTGGAGAGAAAGTACAACAGTTCAAGGAATTACTCAGGGCTCTAGCACCCCAAAAAGAGGAGGAAATAGGTGGAGTTGAAGAAGAATGACAGCACCTCAAAACAGCATGTGTTAGGACTACAGAACAGATATGTGGCCGAGTATGGAAATAAGGTACATAAGGAAAGCTGGTGGTGGAATGCAGAAGTCCAGGAAGTGATCAAAAGAAAGAAGGAGTGCAGGAAAAAAATGGGAGTTAGAAAAGACTGACCAGGCTAGGAAGGAATACTGGTTGGCTACAAAGAAGCTAAGAAAGGAGTTGAAATGTCAAAGAATAGGATATCAGAGGCACTCTACCAACTTCTGGAATGTGACACAGTAGTTGGTACAAAGAAAATATATCAAGTTGCAAGGCAAAGACAAAAAAGATAAAGATGATAGTAAGACACCCTTCATAAGGGATGCCAACAACAACCTGCTCATCAGTCCACAGGACATCAAAGGCAGATGGAAGGAATATTTCCAGCAGCTTCTAAATGAAGAAAACCCCACAGAAGCTGTACTGCCCCAGAAACAGCCTACAATGACAGAAGAAGATGAGCTCACCCTAGAAGAAGAAGTAAGAATAGCATTAAGGAAAATAAAGTCAGGGAAAGCAGCAGGCTCAGATGAGATCACAACAGATATGAGAAAGACGTTGGGTGAGATAGGAGAGAAATGGCTCTTGAGGGTATTCATAGCAGTGTGGAGAGAAAGGCATATCCCAGATGACTGGAGAATAAGCATTCTTGTGCCAGCGTACAAGAACAAAGGGGACATGCACAACTGTGGGCAGTACAGAGGCATCAAACTCCTGTCACACTGCATGAAAGTTCTGGAGAGGGTGATTGATAAACAAATATGCAGAGTAGTAGGACGTATGATGGGAGATGAGCAGTTTGGATTCAAATCAGGATGTAGCACAACTGGCCCGATGTTTGCAGTGAGACAGATAGTTGAGAAGAAGCTAGAGATGTGGAAAAAGTCCAATTGGGCATTCCTAGACCTGGTGGAAGCATATGACAAGGTCCCAAGAAAGCTGATCTAGGCAGTACTGTGGTGGTTCAAAGTCCCAGAAACATTGGTAGAATTAGTGCAGGCTATGTACAAGGACCCAATGACTCAAGTACAAACAGTATTCAGCCTCAAAGTGGGGTTCCCAGTGGGAGTGGGTGTACACCAGGGATCAGCTGTGAACCCACTGCTGTTGATACAGGTTGTAGTGGACAGATCAGCAGAGTTACTGTATGCAGACAATGTGGCATTACAGGCAGACTCTGAGCAAGTACTTCAGTAAAGGACAGGAGAATGAAATGCCAGACTAAAGGCACATAGGATGAAACTAAGCACATGTAAGACAGTGGTAGTGGCAGCAAATTGGGGAAATCACGAAAAAACAGAGAATTGAGCTAGAAGGGAAGATGGTGTAACAGGTAAATAGCTTCAAGTATCTGGGAGGGGTGGTTGAGGAGAAGGGAAGTCTGAATGAAGAGGTCAAAGCTAGAATCAGAAGGGGTGCAGCCAACTGGCATAAAGTCTCAGGTGTAGTCTATGATGGAAGAATGCCAACGAAGCTGAAAAGTAAGGTGTACATGACAGTGGTGCTGCTAGTACTACTGTATGGTAGAGAAACCTGGCAGTAAAGGCAGAGCAGATAAAGAAGTTAGACGTGATGGAAATGAATTGCCTGAAAAAGGTGGTAGGATGCACACTGTGGGACAGATGAAGAAATGAGGATATAAGAACATAAGCCAAACTTGCTCCAATTGCAGAAAAGATCAAAGAGAACAGATTACGGTGATTCAGACACATGTGCAGAAAAGCAGAAGATGATCTGGTGAAGAAGATTTGAGACAGACTGGAAGAAGTTAAGAGGAAATGAGGACATCCAGCAAGGAAGTGGATGGATTGTGTGAAAGAAGATCTGCAACAGTCAGGCATGAGTGCTGAAGAAGGCAGGAGTGTGGCACTGAGACAAGAAAGGTGGAGACAGTTAACACGATACTCAAACCCCATGTAGAAAATGGGAAAAAGGAGGCTGATGATGATGATGATGACACTGAATGAATTTACAAATAAGAGGGCAGCAAGAAGTGCACAAGTTATAAACTCGGACCAAAAAAAGAACTTGAGAAGTGATGTCACATCTGTAAAAATGTGTTAATGTAACACAACATGGGAAATAATGCCAGATTTGACAAAGATGATTAAATGAATTTGAAAGTACATAATGTGACTGAAAGTGGAATGGGGTGCAACTAAAAATGGAAAAGAATGCAGAGGCATCTTTCTCTAATTTTTGTTAATATTAGACTGTTTTCAGTCAGACATGTTACTACTGATGTAGACCCAAATCAGAGATCAGTAATTCCAAAACACATCCTGTAAAGGTAATATCAGTGTACCTGTGATATTCAATTGTAAAACACAAATGTCTGAGTTATATATGAACTGATTCTCACAAAATGTTAATGGGTAATTGAACTATGCTAGAATTCTGCTAAGGCACTGCCTGCTTTATCACAAAGTGTTAGTAATAATACCTCTGCTTAAAAATTGCTGCAGTATGCTAGGAGATTCAAAGATTTTTGGACAAAAGAAATGGACACAGTGAAAGTCACAAAGGCCAGGTGTGGCCTAGCACAACATGCTGTTCTCAAATTTCACAAGATTTTTAAAGCACCGTATGAACACAGGCTCAGGTTAGTGATAGAAGTACAGAAACTGGAATGTCCCAGAATGTTGTCAGTGTTAGAATGGAGTGACTGGGACATTGCCATAGTTCCCCTAAGGTGAGATCGAAATGTTTATACTTCTGGAGATTGCAGAGTTACTACTAACCCAGTACTACATACTTAGTAGTAACCATTGTCACAGGAACATAGGAGCAATACTAAGCATTGCAGAGTTACTACTAACCCAGTACTACATACTTAGTAGTATCCATTGTCATAGGAACATAGGAACAATACTAAGCATTGCAGAGTTACTACTAATTCAGTACTACATACTTAGCAGTATCAAATGCTAAGCATTGCAGAGTTACTACTAACCCAGTACTACATACTTACTAGTAACCATTGTCACAAGAACACAGGAACAATGCTAAGTATTGCAGAGTTACTTCTAACCCAGTACTACATACGTGCTAGTAACCATTGTCACAAGAACATAGGAACAATGCTAAGCATTGCAGAGTTACTACTAACCCAGTACTACATACTTAGTAGTATCCATTGTCACAGGAACATAGGAACAATACTAAGCATTGCAGAGTTACTACTAACCCAGTACTACATACTTAGTAGTATGCATTGTCACAGGAACATAGGAACAATACTAAGCATTGCAGAGTTGCTACTAACCCAATACTACATACTTAGTAGTATCCGTTGTCACAGGAACAATACTAGGCAAGTGATGATGAAAACCATATGATACCCAGCCATATACACCTTTAAGTAGACACACTTAAAGGTTTGTGCCTCCCTTTTAAAGCACTTAATAGTGTTTACCTTCCAAGCTGAGTAGGGTTGTACACAGCAACACTGCTGTAAATGTGTGTCTACCCATTCAGTCATGTAGACTAGCTTTATATGTACTCAGAATAGTACTTTATTGGCCTGTAGTGGAGATGTTGTAGAGCCACTGGTTTTGTAAATACATAGGAGGTTAAATAGGATTGGGTCTTTCATGGCTTGAAAAGTGAGACCTAGGTCACCTAAGCACAACATGTAGGTATTCAGTATAAGGAGAGATGTGCTACTCTATCATGATAGTTGAAGGATTTAAGAACTTTAATTTTCCTTGTGAGGTACCTTTGTGGCATTTCCAGCCAAGTGATATGCTTGGATTTATACATACTAAAGAGGGCATTGTATTCATTGATAGTGTAATGAGGGAAGAGTACAGTGGCAGGATGTCCTCTTTGGATCTTGAATATACTCCTTTGAAAATTAACTGGGTGAGATTGAAAGATTTCCGGACAATGGTGGAAACGTAATGATTTAACAAGACAGAGTTATCCATATAATATCCAGTTTTCTTATGACAGAAACTCTCTAAAGACCAGTACAATTTATAACATATGATGTGGGAAGAACTTTTGGTCATATGCTACCATGCTCCATATTTTTTGCATTTAGCTTGAGACTGCATATACCAGCCTTTGGTGGAACTGTTTAGTATCCGTGGATGAGCAGATAACAGAGCTCAGATTTCAGTCATCAGGAAACATGTCAGCCATGCTTCTGGGGTAATGGATTGGATGTCAGCAAAATAAATGCCAAAAATGAGAGGGACCAGGATTGATCACGGTGGTACTCCATTAATTACAATTTTATGTTCAGAGAAGATACCATCAACTTCCACAAGTTGCCAATTTTCAATCCAGCAGATAACATATGCATTTACACTAGGTTTGCCTAATATTTTAATGAGAACATCATGAGAAATACTGCAAAAGCCTTGGCTGGGTCATGATAAGGAGCATGCACTGAGTGACCATTGTCCAGAGTCTCTATAACCATTGCAAAGATGTTTACTAGGTTCAGAGATTGTACCTGCCCTTCACAAAACCAAACTGCTTGAGGTCTAGATCAGTTAATTTGCCTATGTCTTCATAAATGAGTTCTGCTTTGATACATTCCATAGCTTTGCAAATAAGGCTGGTAAGGCTGATTTGCCTATAATTACTCAAGTCTATAGGGGCAAAGGTTGTTTAACAGAGTCACAGTGGCTGCTCTCCAGGCATCAGGCACATACTCTGTGGACAGACTAATGCTAAACAACTTAAGTAGAGGCTAGGCTAGTACATACTTGTCAGTGATGAGACTGTAGCCTTGCATGTTGTCTGGTCCCATGGTAGTAAAGTTTTTAGCCATTGACAGGGATTTTAAGACTTTTTCCAAGGTGATTTTTAGAATAAACTAAATATTCATGGATATTTGTGGTAACAATGTGGATAGATGTGATAAAGTTAGCACCAAATCTGTCTACTGATACATTGATTATATCATTGGGATTAGAATATGTGAAATTATAGATGTGCTCAGTTCATTGTAGGACATTATTCCTTAATTTCATGATGTAAATAAAGAAAATGTTGTAATTTCCTTTTGTATCTGCAGTATTCTTAAAGCTCATACTCTGCTTTACATTTTCTAGTAGTACTTTTAAGTTCCTTGCTGGCATGTTTCATTGTGGTCCTCAGATAAGAAAAAGGTGATGGAAGGGGGTTTGTACAACTTTTCATTATTTTATTTTATTTGTTATACAGTTTATTAATATGGGAGTTTCATCAGAGAGGCTTATTTCTAAATTTACCATTACATTTAAGGTGGATGGGTACTGTCTTTTCATGAACTGAGGACCTCTGTGCATCCTTAACAGGAAACACTTTATAAAGTTGGACTTAGCAAAAGCATACCTGCAGGTGGAGATGAAAGATTTTCCAAGCAATTTTGACAACTAAGACTTACAAAGGCTTGTTTCATTATAATGGCCTCATCTTTAGAGTGGCATTGGCTCCGGCCATTAGGCAAAAGGCAACTGCGCAAACACTTTAGAGCTTTGCCAATTCATATAATTACCTGGATGATAATAATATGGTGACTAGCAGAAAGGGGAAAGATCACTTGAACAGTCTGAGCAATGGACAAAATCAAGCTAAAGGATTACAGTCTTTGAGCAACAGAGACAAGTGTGAACTTTGCAAAGAAGAAATTTCATGTTGTGGATGTGATCGCACAAGATGGGCAGGTACAAGTGAATGGATAAAACAGGAGGATGTGCTGAAGGCATCCCAACTTCAAAACGTGTCACAACCAAGGTTATTTGTTGGACTGGTAAACTAACACCATAATTTTCTTCCAAATCTCTTTATGGTTTTGCTTCCATTATCAGTGTTGCTGCAGGATGTGTTATGTGGAAATGGAATGACAGCTGCAAACCAGGTGTACTGGGTCACCAAATAGATGATTAGATTGGATCAAAAGCTTCCACAGTTTAATCTGTCGTTGGTTATTAGGCCAGCATATCATATTTCACCTTAAGGAATCTGTGCAAATTTATTGCACTAATTTCCTAATGACACAGAAAGACGTGGTGCATTTACTTCATGGTCATTGACAAAAGCTCAATTTAATCATGCCAGTGTTGGCAGAAGAATCCTATTCCCAGTCAGAGAGGGCAGTAAAAGAAGCTCCATAAGTATTTTTATAGAAAAATCCTCACGTGTAATGGATCATCACTTTTAGAGTCTGTTTTAAAACAAGAAAAAATGTATCATTTATATCTGCAGCATACTTGCTGCACTGATTACTCTGCAGTCCTTTACTGAGCGCAAAAGAATAAAAGCAACATGGTAATGCTGTTGGGATGGTACAGTTGTAAGACAAAATGGGAAAGAACCATCAATCTGCTAGGTGTTTATAATACCAGCATTTGCTCATAATTAATATTTTCATCCAAAGGGAAACCAGAAAAAAATCCTGCATTGTCCAGAGTTTATGATACTGTCAAAAAAGGGCGATCAGAAAATGATGAGCAAATATGCAGCATTTGCAGCCAGAAAGGATAGCATGTCAAAACAACCTGCTATTTGGAAGTAAAGTGGTAATTCCTTCTGTGTTGCATAACCAGATTGATGGATACTCTACATGACAGCACTTGGCACTTGTGAAAATTGCATTTCTTGCTGGTAGCTTTGCATGGAAACCAGCTATTGGCAAACAAATTGAAGACTTAGCAAAAGCTGTTTTGGATGGTTGATGATGCAAAATATTTTAGTATAAGTACCGTTAAATCCTCTGTAATATCAAAATTTTCCTTTGTAGTGTATATACTTTAATTTTGTTGCTAGTTTATGCATAACATCTAAGGTAACTGCTGTGGATGGACATTCCAAGTGCTTAGAGTTCATTTGCTTGGACTCAACAACATTTGAAAAGGCTACTGCAGCATTATAAACAAGAGTCACAGGCAATGGCCTGCCAGAATATGGGTTTGATGATATCAGAACACAGTTTACTTCACAAGTTTAAATCTTTTTCTCAAGCAAAATGCTACGAAATGCTTCAAATAGACACATAGAGCAAACAGATTTGTTTAAATGATCAAGAAAGACATTATGGCCAGGAGTCCCAAATATAAACTGTTGCAGAACAAGCTAGCCAATTTTCATTATATATATATTGAACTATAGTCCATATAGCCACTTATTCTCACCTATGTTGCTATGTTGCTATTCCTATATTTGTGGTCAGATTTGGAATTATTGAAGCCTGAAATGCAAAGAGCTGTATAGAACAAGTAGATTAAACTCATGAATGACAGATCAACCAGTACTAAATGGCAACAAAACCAATTTTTTGATATGCAAACAGTTGACATGGAAAATAGAAAGCTGAAATGGCATGGAGACCAGATTCTAAGTTTTTTCTGACTGGAAGGCTTTACACGTGCAAAGCTTGAGCTTTGATGGAATTCCTGCTGATGAAATATAGATGTCAAGAAAGATTGATATCTAATGGCATGCACAGTATCAGTGCCATGACCAAACAAGAAGAGATGGTGGATGGTGTGTTGGAAGTAACTTAGCCTCGTAGGTGTTTCCAGGTCATTGCTCTAAGCTAGTAGGGTTGTAGAAATACTGTTCTATGTGTCCGAGGAGACCCTTAAGTAACTGAGCCTGTTGGGGAGCAGTATATTGTGAATTGGTGAAGGTTATGTGTGGCTTGGATTGTTTTCTTGATTCAGACCTAATCATTTTGAGATCTGCCTTTCATCTGTACAGTGGTATATTGAAGAAATATGGCAGCTAATCTTGCAGAGTGAAGTAATGCCATAATTTTGTATATATGCCTGACTGCTGAAGCTGACAATTTCAGTTTATTTGAAGAGAAGTTCATTTATAATTTCATTACTTAATTAATTACTTGATTCAGACCTAATAATTTTGAGATCTGCCTTTCATCTGTGCAGTGGTATATTGAAGAAATATGGCAGCTAATCTTGCAGAGTGAAGTAATGCCATAATTTTGTATATATGCCTGATTGCTGAAGCTGACAATTTCAGTTTATTTGAAGAGAAGTTCATTCATAATTTTATTACTTAATTAATTACTTCATTCATTTGTTTTCTCAATTGCAAGTTATATGACATGCTGTTGAAGTTTACCTCCATTTTATCTGTTTTGCATGTTATCTGCTTGAGACCAATTCAGTATGCTATAATATTCACCAAATGGAAAATATTTAGCATGAGAAGTTTGATTAGAAAGTCTGCAAGCACCTGCCAATTGACTGGACAAGGAAAGGGTTATCTGTCTATACCACAGCTAGAAGCCCAAGTGTAAGACTGCCTAGAAGGGGAAAGCATTCACTGACCAGAGACCAGCTTGTGTTTGTGTTTCTGTGTGTGTGGGAGGGACACATCTATTGCATGTTCATCCCAAACAGATGTTTGGGGATAGTTGTGCTCTCCTAACAAGTTTTGGCACCATTAACCTCAAGTTGCCTGCCAAAAGACAGATGTCTTCTCTTATTGCGGTAATGTGGGGGTGCAGAGGTCAGTTGGAGGGAGATAAAAGGTGATTGTTTAACACTAAGGATTATGACTATGAGCTGCTAATGAGCTTCATCATGTAGTTCAGGTCTGATTCCCTCAGCTGTTGTTTCCCTACAGTGGGGCTCTGTGAAAAGTCTTTTAACCAGGCAATGCTCCTGGTTCACCATTGAAAATAGGCTTCTGCATAGTGGGTTTACCTGGTTAACAGATTAATAAAAAAAATAGGAAAAAAAGGGTTATAAGCAAGGCAGTTATGCTAAGAGTAAATTGTAGCACATTGGGAGGGTGGCCTAATAGTTAAGGTGTTTGTCTTACAAGCACAAGGTGCAGGGTTTGAGTTTCACAAGGGATAATTGGCTAGGTTTAAAGTGGCTCACAAGGGCAGTTAGCTTAGTACTAACCTATGTTCCACACCAAACACAGAAAAAGTTCTGCAAGACCATAAAACTTGGAAGGCAGGCCAAACATATTCCACTTATCATTAGTCTTTCCAGAAAGAAAATCACTGAAAATCTGATAGCATAGCAGATCTGGAGTGGCTTGAGTTGCTTAAGCCTGAGGATGTGACTCCTACTGGAAAGAATATCCCTTCCTCACCTCATCAAAATTTTTTCTAGCTTGGGCAGCAACAACATTTGACACTTGGAATGCATTGTCTCTAACACCACAGCACACCAGAACAAATCCAGTTATGGCATTCATTCTTTTTTTTTTTTTTTTTGCTGAAGTCTCTCTCTGCCCATTAAGTCTCCTTCCTGGATGCTCTACTGAAGCAGATATTCCCTTGGGGCAAGAGCTATGTGACTCATTTGTTTCTTAGAGCTCAAGACTGTACATGTAGGGAGGATTTCTTTTAATTAGAACTTCTAATTTTTCCCTGTGCAAGTCCAGTAATGCCTCTGCAGATGGGAGTGCAAGTGGCATTGTGTAGGTATATTACACAAATTGTGAGTCATACAAACTCACAGACAGCTCTCTCCCCTTGAGGCAAGGTACCAGTGATTTTGACACCAGTAATTTGTCTGTGTTAGACCCTCTTGTAAGGTTTGTTTCATGGGGCAATCTATGATAGCACCAATTTGCAGTTATCTGCAAACTTGGTCATCAAAAGGCCCTTGACATTAGCCTTTATTTCTGAGAAGTAGAAGCCAAATAGGGGCCCTGAGTTACCCCTCTGGTGACTGGTCTCTTAGTGAGGGTGGTATCACCAATCCTGATTTCCTTTGTCCTGTTTGTGGGGCAGCTGGCAATCCAATGAGTTATGTATGAGTTGATGCCCAGTTCGGTGAGTTTGTCATCTATACCTGAGTGGGGTATTGTACCGAATTCATTAGCCAGGTATAGTACGCAGTATATACCATTTTGACCTCATTCATTACCTTCTTAATCCTCTCAAAGAAGTCCACCAGTTTTAGTAGGTATGATCTTTCTTTGACAAAGTTAAACTGAATTGGGTCCAGTGTCTGAAGGTTGTCTATTTCTTTGTTGATGGAGGCTCTCTAGCCAAAAGTGTAGTATAAACCTATGAACCCATAAACCTGTGGAGACCCTGACCAAAACTCATGTGGACACAGGAAGGTCATACAAACTCTGTGCAGAAAGCACCCTAGCTGGGGAATGATCCAGAATATCAGGCACTATGTTTAGCTGGAAATTATACCACTCATGCTGTGTCGAAAGATTTCAATAAAACAAGAAAATTACAAGTGGAAATAAAATAACATAGGTTTTACAAAATGCAACATGTATTTATTTGCTAACTGTAAGAACAGCATAGTTTTGTAATTTGCAAGTGTTTGTTTCTTAGCTACTTAATGTTGTTAACACCCTTCCAGTACACAACTCAACAACGTTTTAAGATGGTGCTTAAACCAATCATAAGCAAATAATGGCAATTGTTAAAAAAAGTCATGAAGACTTCTTTGCTTTCATATTTTCCTGCAGGCCGCTTCTGTAGATATACGTATCAGGGTATATGGTTTTGTTGCTAGTCACGGTGCAGGAATTATCACTTCACAATCACATTTATAGAAGAAATAGTACCATGCATGTCTGTGTCCTGTTTTCCTTTAAACGTAATGCACCTATTTTCTTTTCATGTACTTCACTTTGTTAGGTATAAATTACTTCAAATTATTTTAAAGTACAATGATAAAGAAATGCTGCTGTGTAGGGTTATTAATGGGTATTATGTTTTGACTCTGGCTAAACATTTGTTATTAATGCCTGTGAAATCACACAATTCTATAATACATCTCTCCTTTTATCAAATAAGTGTCTGGTTTATAAACCAAGAGCTTAATGTTGCAATTACCTATATATTGTGTAATAACAGGAAATAATATATGCTGCATACTATTAATTTATTCACTATTGTGTGGCTGTCAGTCAGTGTTGCAGACTTTTCATTCATTACATAACCCTTACATTATATTAGGTCTGAGAGTTGACTTTGATGTTCTTTCCTAAAGAAAATAATAACATTAAAGCCGATTGAGTACCTCTGCTGTTATTTTCTTTAAAACTGTTGTTACTTTAGAAAAGCTCTGCAGTGGAAAAAAGTTATATTAGGTAACACCTTGCTTTGTATTTACTGCTACTAATCTTTAAAGCAAATAGGTACCCTGGGAAATCAAGCACAACAGTTCTGATGTAGCCTAGCGATGAATCCAAAATTAATGCCTCCCATCTGCCTGCATTTTTTAAATATATGAAACAGATTTTGGAAAAAGGAGTGTAATGTTTTATGGTTTCTAGGCTGTAAAACTTCAAGAATCATTTTGCATTCTGCTACTGATCTTAAAACATTACAAAGTTGTCAGACAATACTAGCCATACAAAATATTAAACAGCTATGATTGAGCAGGAAATACATTAATCTGCTATGGTTTAGGATAGCTTGAAATGGTTTTCCTAGCATTCTGTCAAAACATTTGGTATGCATCAGTTTAAGCAGAACAATTTAAGTTAAGTTGTATGTTGCACATTCATTTCAAATGGCATGTTTACAAGAATTGGAATTACTCATATTACCTTTCTTCTAGCACACTATATTGCTAGCATCCATTGCAACATAAGCAGTGTCAAACAGAAAAAAAATGGCAGGTTATAATAATTACTTGGCACATGCTTCACTATTCTTATTCAAGATGCAGAAACACTGGCAATACATTTGTGTGCATCCCACTGCTTTTTAGTGCAATGAGTGAATTATTAAATAATCTATTCTTACTTGAAGATTAAGGAAGAACCTCAGCACTCGAGTTAAGGGCTGTGGTAAAATGTCCGTGTTTCCACAATGTCATACCACTGCATTCAAAGACATGAGCTGCAATGAGGAAAGACCTCATGTGCATGCCTCTGATTCTCTAACTACCATGAGTGCAAATCAGCACTTTCTTGCAGTAGTTAACACTGGTCTCTGATGTATGGTGTTCATACCTCTCAACCTCTTAGTGCAAGAAATCATGACAAAGCCTAACAAAATGGGAGTGCAAAGGCCCAAAAATAGGGATAGATTTTAAATATTGCTCTTATCAACTTAGAAAGTTGCTAAATTAACACTGTTTGTGCTAAAATTCATTTTCTTAAGGATTTGAAGTCTGAAACTCAAATATATGTCATTATTTGGTGACTTCACTCCTCAGATTATCACAGTGATTTGGCAGAAAACCACAAATTTTATGAGGATCACACCAAAAACATGAGACAAAAATCTCCACACCAAAATATGAGACAAAAATCTGAGAATTTTGCGAAAATCTGGACAGCTGAGAGGTATGATTGGTGTTAGCATAGGCACCCTACCCACATACATTCTCCTACACACATACAGACAGTAAAACACATGCACACAAGTTCATAGATTAGTACTAGGCTAACTGCCCTTGTGGGCCATTTTAAGTCTAGCCAATTATCCCATGTGAGAATCAAACCCTGTACCTTGTGTCTGTAAAGTAAATACCTTAACTTCACACACACACACACACACACATACATACACACACACACACACACACACACACACACACACACACACACACACACACACACACACACACACACACACACACACACACACACACACACACACACACACACACATGTAAGGCTCAAAGTGTTTTCCCTTTCTTTGTATTTTACCTTTTCTAAGTCTTATTAATTATTCACATTAAATCCATGTTGTCTATTAGTGGTGCAGAGGACTGCAATCTTCTCTGGGAGGGTACATTGTTGGAATCCTTTTAAGTGCCTTTAAGGTATACTATATATAGCTTCCCTGGTGTCTAGTGTCCACGCCAGCCCACATCATCTTTCTTTTTTTTTTCTTAAGTGCCCTTAAAGCACATTTTTAGAGTGTTTTCCCCAGTGGCTACTATTCCTCTGACATTAAGTGCTGTTAAGGCAAAAGATGTATAAGTTTTCCCTAGTGTCGTGTGGCTCCTGTACTCCATTCTTTTTAATTAAGTGCCTGTGAGACATAGTATATAGAGCATCCCTGGTGTATGCTGGTGTCCGCACTGACCCATATTAAGTATAAGTGCTGTTAAGGCAGACTGATATAAGGTTATTCCTGATGGCTACTTCTCCCCTCCTTCACATGTCTTTAGAGTTATCAATGGTGGTTAGTGGTGCCCCATTCCCCCATCTTTAGAGTTACCCCCTGGAGGCTACTGGTCCCACATCACATGTCTTTAGAGTTATCCCTTGTGGCTAGTGGTCCTCCCAATCTATGTCTTTAGAGTTATTCTTGGTGGGTAATGGTCCCCTGACCCAATGTTGCAGGATTTTCTGTTTAGTCTAGGGGAGTGTGCAGGTATGAAAGTTCCCATTCCAGTCACACTACACAACATATGCAGGCATATATTCATTCCACACACACACACACACACACACACACACACACACACACACACACACACACACACACACACACACACACGCACACACGCACACACATACGCACACACACACACACACACACACACACACACACACACACACACACACACACACACACACACACACACACACACACACACTGACACTCACTGTTAAACTCCCTGGTACTTTCATCTACCATGACAGATAAATACAAACATTTGGCTGTGTTCCTTAACAGGAGTGGCCAGAACCAGTTGTGTAACTATGCAGGCAGTGCACGGGAAGAGTACATGGTTATTAGAATGTCCCTCTCTTCTGGAATGCGTTATTAGCATCTAGCTTGGCTGTGGAGACAGCCTGCTATAGTGATGCACATCTTTGTGCAAAACGCTACAGCAGGGCTGTGTCTGAATTCAAAAAACTTACAGCGAAGTGTATACAACTAGAAACTTTTCTGAATTTGGCTCTAAGTGTTTTACCATTGCCACTGTTATAAACACAAAGAGATATTTTCTTTATTATGAACTTGTGGCTATCATTTTGAAAGCTTTTGTATCTGAATATATTTTTGCAACTTTTATTTTTGTCCAGTGTTAATCTGTTCCATTTGTTTGTTCTTCTTGTGACCCACATGTAAACCTTTTTTACTTATAACCTTGTGGAGAGGCTCACAGTGGAATTAGAACCAGAGGCCTCTTATTTATTATTTAAAATGTATTAACCAGGCAAGTGGACTGGTCTGAGGACCCTTTACAGCAACAACCCAGTCCAAGGTGGCCAAAACAAGATACACACAGCAAAAACATGTCAATAAATAAAGAAGTACATTGCAGTAACAGTAGTGATACAGTAGCATACTTTACAAAATACACTAAGCACAGAAGGAATGCTAAGTTTAAAACTCAGTATTTAGTGTAATGTCTTATACTAATAAATGTCCAAGCATACTGCTGAGTAATACAATCAGGAGAGTTTGTTTGCAATAACATATGCACGAGATAAGCACAGACTGATTCATATAAAGTTAATAAGAAAACAAACAAATGCATAATCAGGAACATTCTTAATGTAAAGTACTTGTCTTGCAGTCTTCCTCCCCTCTTAAAGAAAACATAGAAAGGATGGGAAGAAGTATATGTTCTTATGCAAATAGCAAACACATAAGTCCATAGCTTCCCTGTTAACTACAAATGTTTTCCACAGTAACATGGAAATACACATATAAAACAATGTTAAATGGAATGTAGGGTACCCATCAGGAATATAGTTAATAGGGTACCCATCAGGAATGTAGTTAATAAACTATGCTATGCAGATAACAACCTGAGCTATAAAATTACCTTTGCTATACTATTTACTTATGAAATATTGGATTTTTGTACTTGAAGGTTAAATTATTAAATAATTACATTTCTATATTACCATGATTACATTATAAGACATGGTTGTTTCATATAACTTAATTCTTATTGGTTTACATCCCTTTCTCTTCCGATCCTGTCTAGAATTTGTTACCTGCTTTATACCCAGGGAGTATCAGTATGGGGTTTTCTTCCCCTGGGACCCTGGATAGGATAAAGTGAGCATTGGAATATGGATGAATAATATAATTAATAAATAATACCAGAGTGAGGCAGACCTGCTTGACTTCAGCACCAGTAATTTGTCTGTGTTAGACCCTCTTGTAGGATGTTTGAGTCATGGGGGGATCTACGATAGCTCCCAATTTGCAATCATCTGTGAACTTGTTCAGCCAAAGGTCCTTGACATTAGCCTTTACCTCCGAGAATGGGAAATGGGCATGAGATGAGAATATCTAACTTTTAATACTTCTCAAAGGGTTTGACAGTTTTACTATATTGTACTTAGTCAGAACATTAGAACCAGCTCAGAAACATGTAAATGAGAATCATTTAGATTAGTTGATACAAAACTGTTTGACATGAAATCTGGTGAACAGATGGCTGGTTGACCATCATAGGTATTTGGTCAGATTCCAAAAGAGTTGCCCTTAGTGTAAATCTGCCCTGATTCTGAAAGACTTGCTCTCAGTACAAAGTGACTTATTTCAGTGTAAGGCATAAGGGGGGGGGGGGGCAGATTCCAAAAGACCTGTTGTTAGCATCAGTGGTCACTTACACTGACAAGTCTTTTTAAATTGGGCCCATTATCCTGTTTATGACCTATGCAATCTCAGAATAAACTATTTAAAGATAGGGTTCAAAAGCGAAGCAATAATTACATGGAAAAGCATGTTTATAAACCTGTTTAATCTTGATCACATGTCTACCAATCAGGTTTGTGCTGACTGGTGCATATATAATAGCCTCCAGAGTAATTTAGACATTTATTCAGTTGCAGTTTGAACTGCGTTCATTTTTAGGATATTACAGTAATAGTCTTTGCGTAACAGCTTTATATGCATATATTATTACTATATCCACATAAATAATACTCATGCATTTTCCTTTAAGTGTTTACCTAGATAATTTTTATTTTTACATTATTTGAAATAATCACAAATTGCTTCCTTTCATCTTACGAGTAAAACATGGGAGCACACTATGGTGAAATGAAGAGGGCTTTTTAATTTCACTTTTCTTTACTAGCTTATAAGAATAAAGTGTATATCAGTTTAACTGACACTATAACAATGCCTCTTTTTCCTTAAAATGTGGTTTGTTAATTTCAAAGGCATCCTTCTAAAGTGATAAAAGAAGTTTAGAATCAAATCTCATCATTTTATTGAGGTATAGCTAGTGATTCTCCTTGATAAACGTACAGGGCATGCCAGGGAAGTTATTCTAGACAACACAAAACAACACAGAATCGCTTTATGAATTTTGCAGATAAGAGCACTCCTACACCCAGTAAGAACATTCTAATGTTTATGTTACATAAATATTAAACTGTAGTCATACAACCTTGTTAATTAGGAACACAACAGACTCTTTTTTCCCAGAGTTATGACCGCTTAATATTTAAGCAGTGGGGTAAAGTGATGGTAAAGTAGGGTTTGATCCTTGAAAAATAACTTTAGGTCTTTTCTATTATTTTTTTTTTTTCTTGAGTATACAATCTCCGGATTTAGTGATTTGAATAATGCAACATGCAATTTACCCAAAAGAATGATTAAGCAACTTGCCATATTCTCAAGCATAAGCTATGCAACATGCGTAAGAAAATAATTATGACTTTTCACCAGTAATAGGTGACAAATTAAAATATCATACCAAAGCAGATTAAATATTGTATTGAGGAACTTTTATGCATTACATTTTTGAGTAATAGGCGAACTATAAAAAATCATGCAAAAGCAGATAAATTATTGTTGTATGGAATTGCTGAGTCAGTAATCCAATCAAATTACAAGTAATTTAAAACCAGTCCAGATTTGTTTGAGTTTTGTTGTTACAAATATTGGAATTGGAATTGCTGAGTCAGTAATCGAATCAAATTACAAGTAATTTAAAACCAGTCCAGGTTTGTTTCAGTTTTGTTGTTACTGATAGTGCAACATGTTGTTCACTACAGTTTCATTTACTGTTAAGCTTTAAATCATAACAGAATTACATTTCTCATACCATTGATGCAAAGGATAAAACACACAATAAAACAGTTCTTAGAAATAAGTTTATTTATCATTTGTTGACTGGATTAGTTCCACTAGGCTAGTGGCCTTTTTTCAGGGTAGGCCCAAGGTACTATTTATAGTGACTAGGAGTAATTTGGCCTAGGCACTGAGGAACTTTCTGTACTCTTTTTGATAAGTGTCACGGGATATTTTGCATCCACCTGAGCTACCACCAAATCATACAAATGCAACCTTGGTTTTAATGTCTCATCTGAAGGACAGCACACTCGGGGGTACCTCACCACCTAGTCCTACACTGCAGTGCCAGTAATGGAATATTAATCCAACCACTTGGGATGGAAAATGAACCTACAGCTTTCTTATCTTTCAACCTCAAAGGTGAGTATGGTATTATTTTCTGATAGCAAATAGGTATTACCTTGCCCTTACCTTGTTTACCATTTTCATACTCCTGGAAAACCTACGCAGTTCATCCATTCCACCAAAGAATTAACTTATGTTACTGCTATACTTTACTTAATTTTATTTTCTTGTCTTTCCTAAGAGAAACAAGTCACAGGGATGCTAATTGCATCTGTTGTCCATTTATTTCTGCAGTACATGGCAGGTGGATAGCAGCCCCTCCACCCATTATTAAGTGGAGAGTGTGCTCTACCCATTTCCTGTTAGCAGATGACATCAAAGAGGTGGCTGTGAGCAGGGGCATATCAGGGATATCTTATAAGGCATATTGGCTTATAGCAGCCTGTGTGAAATTAACCTTTGCCTACCTCCCCAAAAAGATGACCTAGCAATTCCAACTCAATTATCCACCAGTCCTCTGGTCCTCTGAAACTCAGATCACTAAGTCAGTGTTGCAGATTGGGCTACTTTTTACCTGCCAGCTAGGTAACACAATCTGTCATATAACTTTTGAAGGAAGTTAACTAAATAGATAAAAAATAATCCTCGTGAACACTGATTTTACAGTGCTACTTAAAGTTGTTTGCTAAGGCACTATAGATTGTTAATATTGTAAAATAACTGGTTTCATAATGGTCATAAGTCATTTGCACTTGGGAATGTTAATCTTTTATAACAAACTGGTTTGATTGTGTTTTTTTGCATAAATAGTTAAATGTTGCCTACCTTACATTCAGTCCTTTCTGACCTTTGTAGTTTACTCTTTAAATAAATGTGAATATGATAATTTACTACTACAGACTCAACAATTCAACATAGTCAAACATTGTATGATGCTTGGTAACTGATAATGGGTATGTGGGGATTATTAGGAGCATTGAAAATCTCCTAACTGCCTAATGGCTGATAGCATTAGCCATCAGCTCATACATTGCCATTCTAGTGACATTTGTTGCAAGGGATAGGAAGACTCAAAGGTGCCAAGTAACAACACAACCTGATTGCCAAAGTGTGGAAATGCAAGAGAGTAAAATCCCATGACTGGAGGAACTCCTTGTTCAATCTCAGTAAGAAGCTGAGATCCCTCATAAAATCCTCCAAAGCTAGTTATGAAAACAAAATTGACACTGACTCTAAAGACAACCACAAAGCATTCTATAGCTATGTCAAGAATCTCAATGGCAACACTCAGATCTGCTCTCAGTTACAGCACAATGGCACCAAATATACAGAACCAACTGATATTGCCAATATCCTGGCAGATAGGTTCAGTGCTAACTTTACCTCCCTTTCACAACTAGAGGGCCCATCTCTATACTGGAAGAATGCAAAGTTCCTGTAATCATGGCTGCACAGGTAAAAAACACACTCTCCAAAGCCAAGAACACAGCATCCATGTGACCTGACAATATCGGAGGCTGCATTCTACATGAACTACAGAATGAACTGGCACCCTACCTAAGTACCATGTTCAATCATAGCCTCACCTCAGGCTTTGTACCCACTGAATGGCGCACTGTGACAGTTATCCCACTCCACAAAGGGGGAGCCATGATGGACCCCGGGAACTACTGCCCCATTAGCCTGATGTGCCTGGTCTGCAAGGCCATGGAATGTATCATCATGGAACTCATAAACAAAGACATTGGTAATCTTCAAACTCTGGACCCTACCCAGTTCAGATTTGTAAAAGGCAGATCATGTCTCCTAAACCTGATTGACTTCTTTGAAGCAGTCACCAAAGCCATAGATGAGGGTAAGGTGGTTCACACAGCTTATCTAGATCTCGCCAAGGCTTTCAACACCATCCCCCACTCTGGAATTATAGATAATCTCACTAAACTAGGTATAAATCCCTATGTCACAAGATGGGTTGCCAACTGGCTCATCGACAGAACCCACACTGTGAAAGTAGAAGACTCCAAATCTGACTTCAGACCAGTGACAAGTGGAGTACCACAGGGTTCAGTCCTGGGTCCTCTCCTGTTTGGTATCTACTTCTTCTCTCTGAAGTACATGCTAAGACATAAGGTCCTTGGCTAACAACATTTGCAGATGACTGCAAACTAGGAGCCATAATCAAAACTCCTAATAATGTGGACATACTACAAAAGGGCCTCACTGAGACAGATGCCTGGTGTCAAAGCCATGGTCTGAAGCTCAATGCCAAAAAGTGTATTGTCATCCCTTTGGTAAAAACTCTGTGCCCATGAACTACCACATAGATGGTAGTCTACTTAATGCCGAAAATGTGATAAGAGACCTTGGGACACAGGTGGACAGTAGTCTCGCCTTTGAGAATCACATCACCACAGTGGTCAGGAAATCCTTCTATGTGCTCACCTCATCACAAAAGGTTTCTCATCCAGAAAAAAAGAGGTCATTGTTCCCGTCTACTCATCATTCATTAGACGCATTATAGAGTACAATGCCCCTTTTGGTATGTACCTCACAAGACATCTACAACAACTGGAAAGGCCACAGAAATACCTCACAAAGAGGATTACTGGCCTCAAACAGATGCCCTACCCAGACTGTCTCAAAAAACTCCAGCTTTACTCCATCACATATCGCCTACTAAGAGGCGATCTTTGTCTAACATACAAAGCTATGTCAAACCCAGAGCTGTTGGACATGCTCCTAAAGAAATCCCAATCCCTCCAAGCTACACACTCTAGGGACCTAAACCTTGTCACCACAATAAATAGAACATGCTGGAGGGATAGATTCCTGTCCCAGAGACTTCCCATACTCTGGAACAGACTACCTATCTATGTCAAACAGAGCTCCTCATTAGCACTCTTCAAGAAAAATCTTGATGATTGGATGGGAAATAGGAGATTCACCCCAGGGATCACTTCTGTGGCTCTGCTTGATAGGGGCACAGGAAAATAATTTTCTTGGGTGGCGAAAGCCAGGGTACATTTTTGGCTAGGCTTATATAGGCCCTAGGGCCAATAGCCTAGTACCTACCTATGAACCTATGGAAGTATGTGTGTGTGTGTGTGTGTGTGTGTGTGTGTGTGTGTGTGTGTGTGTGTGTGTGTGTGTTGTGGGGGGGGGCAAAAATCATTAAAAATGTTAGCCACATAAAAACATACTTCACATACCACAGGACTCATGCAAAAAATACTTACAAGCTATATGAGCAATGCTCTGTCCTATGGGTTAACGAAAGGTGTAAGCCAACAGTGACAGGTGCCAGGGGCAAAGTTATAAGAAAATAGTAGTAGGGTGGCAGTTAAATTCTTAGTCACTTAGAATGGCTTTGCTAAAGAGCACAAGTGTTTCTAATTGTGCACTTGCAAATAATGTGAGATTCTGACTATGTTCCTTAACCAAGGAGTGCTCAGGGCTCATCCCTGAAAAGATCTCCTTTTGTGCCTTGTGGTTTTTACCTGGTTAACAAATGAGTTTAAAAGATAATGGTTGTCACAGTTCATATGTTGTGACATCTTTAAAGACTCACTTTGTCACCTCAGAGAATGCATTGGTTATAACTAGAGACAATATTGCAGCCACTGATTTACTTTGCCTGACGCATAGCATTACAGTACTGATGGTAGTGATTTCATATCTCCTGACAAACAACTTAATACATAATATGTAATTTGGGAACCTTTAATTTCTAATATGAATAAAACGAGTTTTCAATTGGCATTAGGCTTTGTGGCCTTAATGCAAACATGCATACTTAAATACATGGTATACTAGTTAATGGACTAAGTACATTTACCTACCTCAGTCACACATTTAATAACATAGCTCTCTTTTATGTTCAAATAAAAAAATAATTATGGCATCTACAGTCAATCCAAGCTTTGCTTCAAGTCATTCTGACTTTTGGCATTTATATTAAATTCCCATGGCCTCATATTGTGCAGTTACCACTGTATTCCATTAATATGCAGAAAACAACTTGCGTATTGGTGAGTTACCACATAATGAGTGAATCTTCCTGCATTGCACTGTAATGCAGTAAGAACATACTTAGGCAACTTTATTGTTTCTGTGCATTTTCTCTGCAATTGTTAAACTATTACCATAAGTCTTGATTTATGATGGCACAAAGGGTTCTTATTCTAAAAGGCATAAGTGCATAATGGCATACCTCTCAGCTGTACAGATTTTTGCAGAATGTCAAGATTTTTGCCTCATATTGTTGGTCAGTTTTTCATAAAAGTGTGGTTTTCTGGCAAATTAGTGGCAAATCATTGAAGAGTGAACACTAAAAACTGTGGAATACCTGGTATCGGAAGATATTAATGTCAACCAACAAAAACAACCAATAATCCAGACAAGTCCCTTGGAAAGTATCAAAATTCTTTAATCCAAATACAAAACCAAGTAAAATACGATAACACAATAACAAACAAAACACTGAATACTAATAAAAAAGTAAAGAACGTACTCAAGAGAGCAACATGAATTAGACCCCGTTTTATTAAGTGCTTTCATCAATAATAATACTTGACTTCTGAAGAAGTCAAGTATTATTATTAATGAAAGCGCTTAATAAAATGTGGTTTAGTTCATGTTGCTCTCTTGAAGTCAAGTATTATTATTGACGAAAGTGCTTAATAAAATGTGGCTAGTTCATGTTGCTCTCTTGTGTACGTTCTTTACTTTTTTATTAAAATACGATAACACCATTAAAACATTCAGGTTAAGCGCTTTTGTCCGACTCATTGGACATCTTCACAACCATAAATGAAATGAGTACACATATCACTTAAATCATGAATGAAAATAACACACCTGTAGAATTAACCAATCAGAATGCGCATTCCATTAAGAAAGACCCCTTGAAGCTTAAAGCAAAAAAACCTTATTAATGTTGTTCATAAAAACTCATAACTTAAAAATACTGTTTTGCTGAATATTAAAATCATGCAGGGGAAACATAATTAAAGGTGAAATATTAAAATACAATGATTATTTAACTTTAAGGTCTCGTTCCTTTAATTCACTAGCAATAGATATCATTTCATTGAGCCCAGGAGAGTTTGCTATGTCTATTCTAAATTGCCAACATGTTTCCTTGTACAAAAGCTTGTTTTCCCAATCTCCATTGTAAGGTACCACTTCAGTTTGTGCCAAGAGTAAAAATAAAAACTTTTTAAAGTTTTTACATTCATTACAATGTCTCGCTAAAACATTTCTACTATCATTGCGCTGAGTACTATATTGATGCTGGCAAATATGTTTGTTGAGAGCGTTTTTAGTCTTTCCTACATAAAATGGAGGACAGATAGAACAGGTGGCTAAATATACTACTCGCTTCTTATAACAGTTAAATGTGTGATGCCCATTCACAATAAGCAATTTGTCCAAAATAAAACCTTTCTGTCCACATTTATATAGGAACACTGAGGACAGTGACCACACTTCCTGGTGCCTGATACCCCATTAACACCTTTCTTTGTTTTCTTCAATAAACATTTCATATTGGGCTTATTCTTGTATGTGAATGTTGGGGTCAAGGAAAATTCATGTTGTATACTGCTATCACATTGCAGCAATGAGCAATGTTTTCATATGGTTCCCTCTATGCTCTTCACATCTGTGGTGTAATGCAGAGTATTAAACTTTCCATCTCCATCATTATTAGAGTGTTTGTCCAAATTGTACTTAATGATAGGTGCAAACCAACCATGCCTTTCATAGGTTCATAGGTTCATACTAGGCTATCTGCCCTGGGGCAATTATAAGCCTAGCCCGATTTTGTTTGGCTTACACCACCCATTGATTTGAGTATAATGTGCCCTTTTTAAGGTTTAGTTTGCTGTGCCTCTGTCTAATAGTGACATGGAAGTAATCCCCGGGACAAACCTATGATCCCCCATCCACTCATCAAGATTCTTCTTGAAGAGATTCAGTGAGGTGCTCTGCCTAACATGAATTGGAATTCTGTTCCAGAGCGAAGGGAGCCTCTGGGTTATAAATCTGTCCCTCCAGCTAGTTCTATTTATTTCAGTGCTGAGGTTCAAGTCCCTCTAGCGTGTGGCTCTAAGGAATTTAGATTTACTGAGGTGGAGCATGTCCATTAATTCTGGATTGGACATAGCTTTATATGTCAGGCATAGATCCTCAAGTAGGCGGTATGCAACTGAGTAGAGCTGGAGTTTTTTTAACCGAGCAGCATATGGCATCTGTTTGAGTCCCTTGATCCTCTTGGTGAGGTACTTTTGGGGTCTTTCGAATTGCTGCAGGTGTCGGGTAAGGTACATCCCAAAAGGGGCATTATATTCTATGATGGGCCTGATGAGGGATGAATAAAGGGGCACGATTACCTCTCTTGATCTAGACGTGAATCCTTTCATGATGAGGTGGGCTATGTAAAAGGTCTTTCTAACCACTTTGGCAATGTGGTTGTCAAAGGAGAGATTGCTATCAACTTGGGTCCCCAGATCCCTAATTACTTTCTCTGTACTTAATGGGTTACCGCCTATGTGGTAATTTGTGGGCACATTGTTTTTGCCAAAGGGTATGACTATACACTTTTTGGCATTTAGCTTTAGACCATGGCTCTGGCACCAGTTATCCGTCTCTGTGAGACCTTTTTGAAGGATGTTTGTGTCAGCTGGAGAGTTGACTATGGCGCCTAGTTTGCAGTCGTCTGCGAACTTAGTGGCCATAGTCCTCCCACGTTGGCCTGTACCTCTGAAAAGTATATACCGAACAAGAGCGGTCCCAGGACAGAACCTTGTGGGATGCCACTTGCGACCGGTTTCGAGTCTGACATGGCTCCAGCAACTCTCACTCTGTGGGTTCTGTCTTTGAGCCAGTTTGCGACCCATCTTGTGACATAGGGGTTTATATTTAAGCTGGATAGCTTATCTATGATGCCCGAGTGGGGTATTGTGTCAAATGCCTTTGCTAGGTCCAGATAGGCTGTGTGGACTACCTTCCCTTCATCTATGGCTTTGGTGACTGTTTCGAAGAAGTCAACCAGGTTCAAAAGGCAGGATCTGCCCTTGACGAAGCCGAACTGGGTAGGATCTAGTGTCTGTAGGTCCCCAATGTCTTTGTTTATGAGCTCCATGATGATCCTCTCCATAGCCTTGCAGACTAAGCTAGTCAGGCTTATGGGGCGATAGTTTCCAGGGTCCGTGGAGGCTCCACCTTTGTGGATTGGGACCACTGTTGCTGTATGCCATTCTGTGGGCACATATCCTGTAGTGAGGCTGAGATTGTACAGCTGTTTTATTTGAGGGATTAGTTCTTCTTGGAGTTCATGTAGGATGCAACCCGGGATGCCATCTGGTCCCATGGAAGCAGTGTTTTTTGCTTTGGAGAGGGCAGCCTTCACCTGAGCATCAGAGATGTTTGGGAGGCAGCCCTCTGCCGGGATAGATACTTGCTCTTTTTGGTGGTGGAGAAGTTTGCACTGAACCTGTCTGCCAGGATATTGGCGATGTCTGTGGGTTCAGTGTATTTTTTGTCGTTTAGAATCAACTCAGAACAAGTCTGGGAGTTGCATCCCAGGTTCCTAACATAACTGAAAAAGCCTTATGATTGTCTTTAGTGTCCTGAGCAATTTTTCTCTCGAAGCTGGCCTTGGAGGATTTTATGAGGGATCATAATTTTTTGCTAGTACTGATCAGGGATGCCTTCCCTATTAGGGATTTTGCTCTATCATGTAGTATCTTCCTCCTTCTGTTGTACAGTTTATTTATGGCTGGGGTCCACCAGACTGGACGCCTGCCTTTGGATGTTTGGGTTTTGGTTTTGTTTGGGATAGCATGATCCATGCATTCCTGGAGATGTCCGTAGAATGAGTTTATATAGGATTCTGCAGTTTGGGTTGGAGTTTCCACTGGCCCTGGGGCCTTGAAGGATTCCACTTCGGTTTTGAGAAGTGAGAAGTTCGCTTTTGAGAAGTTTTTCACTGTGGTTTTCTGGGCTGGGGGTGGGGTCGGGATGTGGACATCCAGTGAAATTAATTTATGGTCTGATCTTACCAATGAGGGATATACTTCAGGTGTGGAGCATAGAGTCCACATGTTGGTAATGATCAGGTCTAGTATGTTATCCCCTCTTATGGGAGTGGTGACTAGTTGTTCCATAGCATTTGAGTTTATAATTTTCAGGAACCTTTGGGCTAAGGTGCTGGGGCTTGAGTAGTGCTCCCAGTCTATGTTTGGGTAGTTGAAGTCACCCAATATAATGGTGTTTGGAGAGATCTTCATGTTCTCCAATGTTTTCAGGAAAGCCGAGTGGGATTCCTGACTTTGAGAGGGTGGTCTGTAGGATGCTATAAACTGAAAAGCAGTCTTTCCCACTGTTAGTTGCACATGGATGGTCTCCGATACTTTGTGCAATGCCACTAACCTGGAGGTGTGGATATCCTTGATAAATATGGACACTCCCCCTCCTTTTGTGGTTTGGTCCAGGTTTTGGGGCCGAAAAGCATGATATGAGGTATAACCTGGTAGTGCTGGGGTGCTCTCTGGAGCCTTGAACCAGGTTTCTGTCACTGCACAGATATCGATGTTCTCCATACTGAGGAGAGCTTCGAGTGCGTGCATCTTGAGGTTAAGATCTCCTGGCTAAACATTTCCAATAACTGAGGGGGGTAACCATGTTCCTTAAACATTTCCTTAATCACATTAAATTACATTAAATTCATCTATACAGTCCTTGTCTTCAGATGTTAATCATGAAGCACATATAAGTTGACTCTTAACCACCCCCTTCTTCTGATGTAAGGTGGCAACTAGTGAAATGTAAAAATGTGTTACAATAAGTGGATTTCCTATGTATATGTGTCACTAAGGTCCCGCTCTCTCCCTTTTTCAATTCAACATCTAAATAAGCAATTCATCAATCCGGTCCGTTTGTCATAAAATTGTGGTTTTCTAGCAAATTAGTGGCAAATCATTGAAGACTGAAGTTATAAAATAATGACAGACATTTGAATTTCAGGCTTCAAACCCTTCAGAAAATTCACGTTAATGCAAAACCTGTTATTCTATCAACTTTCTAAGTCTGTAAGAGCAATATTTAAAAATTGTCCCTATTTTGAAGCCTTTGTCCCACTTTTATTTATGGCTTTGTCCAGATTTTTTGCTCTAAGAGGTTGAGAGGTATGATAGTGGGTTAATAATATTTTGACCAAGGAGACAACCTTGTCTACTAAACCTAGTTCTTCATGCTTTCAGTTCTGTAGCATTAGAAAGTTTAAAAGTTTGAAAATACTTCCACTAAGAAGTAAATGTAATGATCTGAAATGCAAGCTGATCTTAATAATATACAATTACTTTTTGTGCTTTTACTACCTTACAACCATTTTCTTCACTGTGGAAGGAATATGGGAACATTCTAGAAGTCTATACAGAAATTATTAGTGCCAAATCTATGAGCCTATGTTTGTTTATACATGTTTAAAACATAAGACTAGCAATGCATATTCCTTTTATTCAAGCACAATTCAGGAGCACTGTCTGATTTACTTGCATAGTACACAAGTACAGACAGAGAGAATCAAACCTAACACTAAAAGATAAAACAGCTCATTGTCTCAACTCTCTTTGCGGTATCTTTCCAAAGATCTGGCAAGCATTCCTTTGTGCACTGTCATTACATCATTCCACTATGAAAGGTGACTTCACACACCAACAGTAAAGGCCTCTGAACAGCTACAAGAAAAAACTTCTACTGATGGTATGGTAGAAAAGCATTATCATTCCTTAGCAGGTGGTCCCACATCATTAATATGTTGGACATCTATGGAAAATACATATTTACAACTGTTAAAACATGAACATGTTTAATTTTAGGATTCTACAGTTTACATTACCACTTTCTATGTAGAGCTTTCAAATACCAGTGTCTTTAGGCAATATCATAAATGCTGCAAATTTACTTAGAAATCTAGAAAAATAGATTGTTTACAATCTCAAAAGCATGTGTAATCCCAGTGGAAGGCCTTTTTATGTGAAAATGTAGTATCACGTTAAATAACTCTGTTACCTGGACTAGTTGAGCTAATATTTAATGCATAAAGATAAATGGTGGGCACAATAATACACTGGGGGGGGAGAGTTGCCTTGCGCAGGTATTGTACCCTAAGACAGTTGTTAAACATGAATCATTTGGACTTGTGCCTCAAAATACCCCTGCAAGTGCAGTTATATGTGTACAATGCATACACGTCTTATCTTTTTATAAACTTTTGACATGCTACACCACCTATAAAACTAAGGTTTTGAAGAGTGCCATGCTTCACCCCAATGCACATTTCTAAAGACTGGAGACTAAATCTTTAGAAAATGAACCTCTCATCAATGGAATCCTCTTTCTCTGCCATTCGGAGCTCACATTCATTGGCTAGACTGAAGTTTTCTGTCTTAATCTCTTTATTTTCAACCCTCCCATGGAATTTCAATTTCTCAGTCACGATTCATTTCTGACTCTCTTCTGTAGCAATCGTACGTATGTGTGGACTTCATTCTTGTGTGTCCTTACTTTGAAAGGATGTCAGTTTGGTCAACTGTGTTATTATTTATTTTCCTGTCTTATTTTCATATTACTTATGTGGTGTCTTAACTTCATTCCAAACAGAAATTCCCTGTGCTTGTGTGATCATCTATATATGCTTCTTCGCTGGGAGTAAACCTGGCTATAATAATTACTTACAATCAGTATAAGTTAATTTTTACTGCCAGTAGTGTATTGCCTAATCTTTAGCATTTTATTTATCACTGTCTGGTAGTGCCTCTATATAGTTTTCAGACATGCTGCATGTTATAATTATCAGTTTAATATATGCTATCAAATGTAATACTTGACCAGTGTGTGAGTGACTTCTTGGTTTGTAGTATTTTTTCACTGTACGCCATATTCATTGTTACTGCTTTTGAATGACTCATTTGTCAATCTTGCTTGAGAACACATTTCTTATTGTATTTTGCCACTTTCATAGATCTGTATCTTTTGGAGTTTTGCTCCCCAGATACCCACAGTAAACGGGATTTGGTCAGTAGAGAATCTACAAAGTAAAACAGAAATCAAGTAAACAAACAAATAAACAAACAAGCACACAGACAGTCAAACAGACAGACAACTAAATAAATGCAGTGGAATTAAATACCACACAGTAACAAATTTAAAGTAATCTAAAACTTTAGTTGTATAATTTACAGAGTGCAGATAGTTGGATGCCTCTGACAAACCTTCACAGAAAACATGCTAGGTAACATTTGTTAATATCATGTCATTCAGACCTGCTCTCCATTTTTTGCATATCTAATGTTCCAGGTTTTTCCCTCTGTTGGAAATAATATTTATTAGCTGACCATTAACATTAATATTTTGTGTTCTTAAAGCATGAAACGGGTTAAGCTTTTTGTGTACATCTGGTACTACTCTAGGTTTGACAAATCCATTCATTAGCATGTACACAGGATACAGTACCTCTTATTCACTTTTGTAGTGGCATTCTATAAGATAATATTGTCTGACTTATGCATGCATTCATTCTATCTATTCTCAAGTAATACTAAATGTAGTTTGGGACAAACTAAGTTGTCCTGGACCCACGAGTAAAGGACGGGGGAGGGAGAACAAGACTGGGGAGTAGGTGATTGGGTGATTAGAATTAGTATGAGGGTAATGAAGGAGTGGAAGGGGATTTGAGTAGTTAAGGAAGTGAGGTAAGGAAGGGTGGGACGTAGGATGATCTAAGTGTTGGGAGCTAAAGGAAGTAGTTACATTTGGCGTGAGTTGGTGGATGATAGTACAGCTAGCTCATGTCCAGATGACCTGTAGGGATGGATGAACGTTGGAGGATTGGTAGGTTTATATATATATATAT
The DNA here is from genome assembly GCF_019279795.1 of Protopterus annectens. Lineage (NCBI taxonomy): Eukaryota > Metazoa > Chordata > Ceratodontiformes > Protopteridae > Protopterus > Protopterus annectens. The sequence continues at coordinate 1,297,899,917 of NC_056745.1, read as the reverse complement.
ATATATATATATATATATATATATATATATATATGTATGTATTTTTTTCTCTCTCTCTATCCCTGGCCTGGGGGGTGTGGGTGTGTGTCTGGGTGGTGGGGATCCTGTTGGGCCAGTAGTGGTGGTCTAGTGGTCTAGGGATCAGAAGGTTAGGAAGGTGATGGGCAGGGGGGCCTGTCCAGAAAGCTGCAGCTGCTAGCTAAGTCACTAGGCTTACCTACAATTTGGTGGTGGTGGTGGTGGTGAGGATTGTTGAATTCTCCCTGGGGGTTTCATTCTCCCTGGTGGGTGGCGGATGGCAGTCCGGTCCACTTGGTCCTTCCTAGGTCTGGGGTTGGTGGCCTGCTGGTAGTAGGCTTCACGGTTGGTGGGTACTGTGTTCCATGGTGACTTCCTTGCCTGAAGGGGGTTTTTGCAGTTTTTCGTTGGTGGTAGTGATTAGGGATAGTAAATTTTTCCCTAGTGGGTTAGTTCGGCAGATGGCGGTCCTGTCCATGTGGTCCTTCCTAGGCCTGGGATCATCAGCCTGCTGGTAGGATGCCTTGTGGTTGAAGGGTAAGGCGTCCGTGATGGTTTCCCTGCCCGGAAGGCATTTCCTGCAGTTATTGGCGGTGGTAGCGATGAGAGATAGTGATTTTTTTCCCTGGTGGGTTCGTGCGGTGGTTTCTGTTGCTTCCTGGGCTCTTCTGAGGCCAGTTACCATGGTTTGTGGCTGGCTGGTTGCGCACATGTGCAGTAGTGGTGGCAGGCCAACCATTATGGTTAGTGGTAAAAAAAAAAAAAAGAGAGAGAGAAAGAAAAAGGTTGACACTGCGGGCTGTGAAAGCACAGACCTGCTTGGGAGTAGGCTGCATAGTTTAATTGGGGCGTGACCCAATTTAAGAAAAAAATATATATATATATCTATATATATATATATATATATATATATATATATATATATATATATATATATATATATATATATTATAATACATAAAAAAATCTCTCACATTAAGTTACAGGGATGGAAGGGGTGAGGGAGGTTAATACTATGGCACTGTGGATACACAGTGTGTGGTGGGGGGACCCACTTTAATTGTGGATGACCCTCTCTTTTAACTGGGGTGGTGGGGGGAGGGGATATCTCTATTAAAAAAAATAATATATATATAGATATATATATATATATATATATATATATATATATATATATATATATATATATATATATATATAAAAGTATTAATGTTGTGTGTTTCTTTCTGCAGATGGTGACAGTAACAGGATTACGCCAGTAATGACAAGCTATCGTAGCACAGGTGGAGGAATTATTCCAAGATGTGGCAAGGTCCGAGGCAGTGGTAGAGCCGGAGCCAGTTCCAGGTCGGAAGAGACAGCGCCCTGTGACGAAGACTCCAGGCTGGGGGAAAAGGCAGCAGGTGGAGAAGCAGATGGTGGCAGTGGATGCCCCGGTTCCCAGTACGTCACAAGATGAAGGTGCAGGTAATGATATTAACTTACCAATGGCTGGGGAACTAGCTGCTGAGGATGATGAGGGGGATGAGGTTGGAATATTGTTGGATGGGGACCTGGAAAGGGGAGAACAAGTGGCAGGGACGGTGCAAAAGGGGTTGAGATAGGCAGTCGGGTATGCGGGTGGACAGATGGCTGGAGGGGACAGTTCAGCTGGCTCAGAGGTAGAATCTGTCTTTGGGCTGCAGCCAGGGGACTAGTTAGCCACTCAGGCCCTGAGACAGGACAATAGAACAGTTATTTTAACACCGCACATCCCGGAGACGGTGAAGGAGAAGATCTGGAAAGGTGAGTATGTTGATGTGTTTGAGTTGATAGATGCGGAAGGGGTCCAGAGGTTAGTGGAAGCAGAGTCAGATACTGGCAAGGACTTGCTGGCCACATTAGCGGTGTTGGGGAGGAAGAGGACAGGTAAGCTTAGACCTAGGACGTGGGACAATTGGGTGGTCAGTTTTATTTATTACACGGCAGTGCAGCTGGAGAAGGATGGCGCGTTGGCTTTTCCCCTTTTGGGGTACTTCCTCACCATTTGGGAGGCACAATGTTTAAGGCCGGGGAATGCATGGTAGTGGTATGATCAGCGGTTCTGTAATTGGAAAGCCATTGACCAGTCCTTGCGTTGGGAGGTACATCATCCTGATGTATGGTTAGCTATGATGATGGACAGCTTTGGTGGGTTTAATAGAATAATGAACATGGGTGATGGAGGTGGAGTGTGTTGGCAGTTTAACAATGGTACTTGTTCATGGGTCAGGTGCAAATTTGCAAACACCTGCTTAAGATGTGGGGGAAATCATGCTGCAACTTACTACGGATGGCAGGGTTTTGGGTCATGGAACAACAATGGTACGGGGCAGGAGGGTGACTTTCTTGCATCTCAGAGGTTACAGCCAGCTCAGTGTAGGGGTAATTTTCATGGATCCAGGGAATTTGTATCCTTTAGAGGTAATAGGGGGAGTGGTGCCCTTCCCTATTAAGGTGGAGGTGTTGGAGGAGATGCTTTGGCGGTTTCCTGGTCTTGCCCTAAAGAATGAGGTCATACAGGGATTTCAGTGGGGATTTCCTATAAAGCCCACTGTAGGATTCGGGGGGGAGGAGTTGTAAGACCCTCCATTCAGTGCAAGGGAAAGAAGACATCTTGGATGACCTGGTGGGAAAGGAGTGTAGGGCAGACCGTTTGTGGGGTCTATTTGATAATCCGCCTTTTGTTAGCTACAAGATGTCACCTTTGGTGTTAGTTCTAAAGAAATGCCCTGGGGAGTTTAGACTGATACATCATCTTTCATTTCCGGAAGTGGGATCAGTGACTGATTTTATTGCAGATGAGGAAGTTAAGGTGCATTACGCCTCTTTGGACGATGCAGTGAAGGTGATCAGGGAATTTCAGGAGCTGTGGCTGGTCAAAATTGACACTGAGTCAGCTTTCCTTTGGTTGCCCATCAGGAGGGAGGATTGGCCGTTATTGGGGATGAAGGTTGGTGATAGGTACTATTTTGATACGGCTATGCTGATGGGTTGGCATGTGCAACATTCGAGAAATTTAGTACCCTTTTCCATTGGATCTGGAATCAGAGGGTGGGTATGCAGAAGGCAGTGCATTATTTGGATGATTTTTTGCTAGTAGGAGAAGGGAAGGTGGGGGCTCAATATGGGTTGCAAGAATTTACAAGCATGTGTGAAGAACTGGGTGTACTGTTGGCAAAGCATACGATGGCAGGTCCGGCGAGAGCTCTGGAGTTTCTGGGGTTAACGGTAGATGCGGAACTGGGATTGTTTTGCATACCTGAGAAGAGGCTGCGTTCAGCCATATGGGGGGTGGTGGCCAAGAATAAGATTTGGATTGGTTTATTCATGGAACTGTTGGGGCTGCTGAACTTTGCCTGTTGAGCGGTGTCTCCAGGGTGGAGGTTTTGCAGGGTTTTAGCTTATATGTTGAAAGGGGGTAGGAGCAAGCATCATTGGGTGAGGGTGCCCAAGCTGGTGCAGGTGGATTTGAAGTTGTGGGATGGTTTTCTGCAACAATTTAATGGGATTTCCTTTTGGCAATCAGATAGGGTGGGTCAGTAGGAACTTCAGTTGTTTACAGATGTGGCAGGGGTATTGGCATGGGATCTTATTTTGGGGGGAGGTGGTTTGCAGTGGAATGGTCTCAGGATTGGAATGAAGAATGGAGGCGCAATGTGGCTTTTCTAGAGTTAATGCTGATTTGGGCAGCTTCGGTGGTGTAGAAGGAGCAGTTGAGGAACAAGTGGGTAGCTTTCTATTCTGAGAATATGGTTGTGGTGAAGGTATTGCAAAAGAAAACAGATAGGACAGAATTGTTGTTGATGGGATTGCGAAAATTGGTATTGCAGAGCCTGTTAATAAATTTTTCTTTTACAGTGGTGCATGTGCCGGGGGTTAAGAATGATATTGCTGATAGTTTGTCCCACTTTCAGTTTTGCAAGTTTCAAGGGTTGGCTCCGTGGGCGGTCGAGGTACCAGAAACACTGCCAGAGTAGGTTTGGATTCTTGGGATAGGATAATCAGGTTTTTGGTGTGGCATTCTTGGGCTTCTTCTACAAAGAAGGCATATGGTAGGGCTCTTTTTGATTTTAATCAGTTTGTTTTGCAATTGCCGGACAAAGAAAGCATGTGGTCAGAAGGATTATTGTTAAGGTATGTGGCTAGTGCATGGGAGAAAGGTAAGGCCTTGCAGACAGTCAAAGTGGATTTGGCAGCTATTAGCAATTTTGCTAAGTTGGGGGGATTGCAGGATTTTATAAAGTCCTGGACACTGGGGCGTATGTTGAGAGGGTGGGGGAGGGTGATAGTGGAGCGTAGAGATACTCGATAGCCAATTACAAGGGGAATATTGAAGATTTTGTTACAGGGGTTACAGTTATTACAGGGTGGGTCATTGGATTATTTCATGTGGGGCACACTAAGTACATGGTTATATTTTGGGACTTTCCGGGTATCGGAATTGTTAGGTTCATTATGTTGGAAGGAAGTTATTGTAGCTGAGAGGGACGTTAACACTGCATTACAGAAGAGCAAGACGGATCAGTTGGGTAGGGGATCTACGGTGGTGATCAAAGTGGATAGGAGTCTTAGCCTTTGCCTGGTAGCCTGGGCTAGAAAATTCAGGAGTAGAAGGTTGGGATGTTCAGATAGGTTGTTTTTTTGTACAAGGGATGGCCAGGTAGATTCCAGTAGCAGACTTATTAATTTGATGAGGAGGATTTTGGGTTGTATGGGATTTCCTGCTGAGAAGTTTGCAGCCCACTCTTTTAGAATTGGGAGGGCTTCGGATTTGGCTAGACAGGGTAGTTCAACTGAGGTATTTAAAGGAATGGGGAGGTGGTCCTCAAATGTGTTTTTATCTTATATTAGATAATAGTGATTGTGTTTATTAACATCAATTTCTCCTTTTGTTTAGGGAAACGTATACTCATTTTGGGCCATTCGTACATGCATTGGTGAGAGAAGCATGCTTTAATCAGGGAGGATGGAAGAAATTTGGGTTTATCTCATTTAGGATGCTCTGTCTCTTGGCATCGGGTTAGGGGAATATGTTGGGATAGGTTAATGTCCAAATTTGAGAAGGCTAAATTGAAGTTAGGGTGTCCTGGCATAATAATAATTAATTTGGGGGGTAATGATTTGGGTATTCTCTCCAAGAAGCATTTAGCGGAGCTTATTTTGCAGGATTTGTTGAGACTAAAGGCTGGGTATCCATGTATGGAAACTGTGTGGTCGCAGTTGATTTCTCACTTACGATGGAGGTATGCATATAGTTATAAGGCAATTGAAAAGGCTAGGAGGTTTGTTAATCATAGATTGGCGAAACAGTTAAGAACCCCTGGGACGCATATCATTCAGCATGGAGACTTTGGGCAAGGGGAGGAAGGTTGGTACCGTAGGGATGGGGTTCATCTTAATGAATTTGGTTTGGATCTTTTTAATTTGCATCTGAAGCTGTTTTTACAGGATATGCTGCAGGTTAAGGTTTAGGAGGGGGAACAGCCTGGTATCAGGCTGGTGGTGGAGAAGAGGGACATGATTGTCCACTTCTGTTCCCCCTCTAAGGAATGTGGTTTGATTTGGCCAATGGTTGTGTGGTTTAAAGCTGCGCAGGTATACTGCCTATTATTTGGGGGGGTGAGCAGGTACGCTACCCCAGTGGAAGAGGTTTCAGGGTGAGCAGGTACGCTGCCCTGAGGTGTGATCGAGCAGGGTGAGTTGTTACACTGCCCTGAGGATTATGAAGGCAATTGATGTTGTTTTATGTGTTTAAAGTTCATGTTATGATAATATTTAATAAAGGTCGTCAAATGGCTTTATGTGTTTAGAGTGGTTTGTTCAAAGGGGGGCCGAGACAAATTTTGTTCAAAGGGGGGCCGAGACAAATGTAGTTTGGGACAAACTAAGTTGTCCTGGACCTATGAGTAAAGAACGGGGAGGATCAAGACTGGGGAGTAGGTGATTGGGTGATTAGAATTAGTATGAGGGTAATGAAGGAGTGGAAGGGGATTGGAGTAGTTAAAGAAGTGAGGTAAGGAAGCGTGGGACTTAGGATGATCTAAGTGTTGGGAGCTAAAGGAAGTAGTTACATTTGGTGTGAGTTGGTGGCCCTCCTACCCTGCCGTTTTGATGTAAAAGAAGATTTGGTTGTTTGAAGCAGAGAAGAGGGACAGGATTGTCCTCTTCTGTTCCCCCTCTAAGGAATGTGGTTTGATTTGGCCAATAGTTGTGTGGTTTAAAGGTGAGCAGGTACACTGCCTATTATTTGGGGGGGGGTGAGCAGGTACGCTGCCCCCATGGAAGAGGTTTCAGGGTGAGCAGGTACACTGCCCCTGTGGAAGAGGTTTCAGGGTGAGCAGGTATGCTGCCCTGATTGTGATCAAGCAGGGTGAGTTGTTACGCTACTCTGAGGATTATGAAGACAATTGATGTTGTTTTATGTGTTTAAAGTTCATGTTATGATAATATTCAATAAAGGTAGTCAAATGGCTTTATGTGTTTAGAGTGGTATGTTCAAAGGGGGGCTGGGACAATTTGCTTTATCAAAAGTCCATCCATCCTTTCATTCACTGATAGCTGCTTTGGCCTATCCAGAGCCACAGGACAGCCAGAAACTGTTTCAGTAAGCAATGGGTATAAAACAGAGAACATATATTGGATGGGATGAGATTCCACTGTAGTGATTCAAAAGTCCTTCAGTTTTAGAGAAACTGTTGACATTCTGATTAACACCCCACCTGGATCTTCTTTTACACAATGCCCTGTAATAACTAGCTGAAAGACTGAACTACCTGCCATGGGTTGTCACACATTCTGCCATAAAGATCAGTTATATTTACTTACCCACATTATTAATTAAAGTTTTCATGTGCTGGAAAAATGTCTTCAGTTGCCGAATTATGATTTGCATAATGCACTTCTTCAACATTGTCATCTATTTCATGTAATTTAGTTAGCTCTTATTTACTGGCATTCTCCTTACTGCATATACTTTCTTTTTTTATTAATATCTTCCTTAGTTTCTTCCTAAGTGATTTCATATGAATCACTCAATCAGTTATCTATTAGTTTCACTGATAGTTCAATGAAAAGGTCATAGACATTTTTTTTTCCATTGGAGTTAAT